>NW_011491811.1:4209-5590 GCF_000754665.1 Bison bison bison | reverse complement strand
GAGGAGCCTGGCAGGCTACAGTCCATAGGGTCACACAGATTAGGACACAACTGAAGTGACTTAACCTGCATGCATCCAAGGTACAAGGGAGTGACACAATGGGTTTGGAAAACTTGAGTTCACATGTCAGCTCTGTCCCCAACTCTTCCTGGAACTATAAAATGGGGACAGAAATAATAACATGAATTCAACACTGATTTTTCCAGGCATTCCATTGGATGTTGGGAATATATTAAGATGAGTAAGATAAATCCTCTGCCCTTGAAGAGTTCCGTTGCCTTGCCTAATGAATAAGGTTTTGTGTGTCTTAAATGAGATAGTGTATGTGAAAGTGCTCTGCGAACTATCATGTATGTTGCAAATTTATGGTTCTGAGCAAATCCTGGCCCTTTTTCTTACATCTTGCATTCTGAAGTAGTTCACCTAAGTCTTTAAGCTTTGGTAGATATTCCACTGATAAAAGATGAAAGATGTTCTTCAGTTTATTGATGTGGTGTATCACACTGATTGACTTGATGATAATGAAAAATCCAAAGATGAAAGATGTGAGTTGAATAGCAATAAAAACATTTTATATGTGTCCGGTGCTTCATACTTTAGAGATTCTTTCACTTCTGTTATCTGTTTTAATCATCACAACAACTCTGTGAGATAGTTTACAAGGATTATCATATGGATTATCTCTGATAGACACAGGCTCCAATATTCAGTGAGGTGAAGTGACTCACCCAAGGTCACAGAACTGATTAATGGCAGAGCCATAACTAGAATCCAGATGTCTTGACTCCTAGGTCAGTACTCTTTCCCCATATCATGTTGACTGATCAAGCAAAAGTCATCTCAGATATTCACTGCATGCTAATTAGGGTACTATAAGCACAGATGTGAAACAAGCTGAAGCCTTCTTTAAAAATCTTAAACCTGTCCAGGTTTTATTCATCTGCTTGAATTAAAGCATACAGTGACTGTCAGAGAGACATAGCTAAACTCCTCTGTTTTGAATTTATATATATCAGAAACCTTATCAACTGCTGGCAGGCAGTTGGATTACATGCACATTTCAAGAATCAAAGGCTACATGAGGAAAACAGAATAATATTCTTTCATCATCAAAAACCCTTTGGAATGGATTATAAATAAGAACTTTATATCTTTTTTCATATAAGCTGAAACTGGAGGCCTCTTCTTCTTTGTTGAATTTTGTTTTTGTTGACACAGAGCCTAATTTTCAGAGTAAGTGGATATTGAGGACTTTCAGCTTTGGACAAGCAGTTACTGGGACTTACATCTCAAGACAGACATTTTTTATTGCAAGTAAATGCTAGACAATGGAATATTTTGCTTAAACAGACAAAACTGAAGGATAAGATAAGCTTGTTTT
>NW_011491811.1:0-535 GCF_000754665.1 Bison bison bison | reverse complement strand
TAACTGCTAGAGCAGGTGGAGGTGACAAGAGGCTGAGCTCAAGCAGCCTGGTTGGCAGCTGAAGCACAGCAGGAAGGGACTTAGTTTCCTGCTTGTCTTCTCTTACTGGAATATAGTATTAGACCCTAAGACAAAGCTCAGATTGAACCAGTCCCCACCCTACCCTTTTTCTCCTTGCTTCTTTTCTGTAAGTCATGCTTTCAGTGTTTGGAGTCTGGCAGCTGCAAGGCATGGTTGCTAGGTAACAATTTCCCAGCACAAAGAACCCTCAGCTGGGAAGGTCAGGTCTGTCAGTGTGAAACAGCTGTACAGAATTTTTATTTGTCTTCCTCTTGTTTTGGTTAATCACAGGGCATGAAACCAGAATCAAACTTTTCATAGAAATGAAAAATACTGGAGGATACCAGTTCAGCTGCTGCTGCTTTTTTCTTTTTCTTTTTTTTTTTGCTGTTCATCAAATCACAGCCTTTCTACTGTGTCTCAATAGAGCCCCAACAAGCTTGGCAGGCAGCAGGTGGAGGCAGGAGGTGGAGGG
>NW_011491810.1:13555-13958 GCF_000754665.1 Bison bison bison | reverse complement strand
GATGCTCGGGGATGGGGCACTGGGATGACCCAGAGGGATGGTATGGGGAGGGAGGTGGGGATAGGGTTCAGGATGGGGAACATGTGTACACACGTGGTGGTTTCATGTTGATCTATGGCAAAACCGATATCATATTGTAAAGTAATTAGCCTCCAATTAAAATAAATAAATTTATATTAAAAATAAACTGAAAAACAAAAAAGAAAAGGATGAACAACAAAAAAAGATATTAAAAAACCAAGATAAAATAGAAAAGTTCCTAGAATACAGAAACTATCAAATATGACTCAAAAAGAAACAGAAATTTTGAACAGACCTATAACAGATAAAGGGATTGAATCAATAATCAAATATGTCCCAAAGAAAAACTCCATACAGATGGTTTCACTGGTGAATTCTATGA
>NW_011491810.1:10693-11996 GCF_000754665.1 Bison bison bison | reverse complement strand
ACAAAAATAGATAAACCAGACTCAGTCAAAATTAAAACATTTTGTATATCAGAGAATACTACCAAGAAAGTAAAAAGACAAACTACGGAATGAGATAAAATATTTGCAAATCATATATTTCATAAGAGTCTAGTATCTAGAATATGTAAAGAAACCTTACAACTCAACAAATAACAGGAAACTGACTCAATTTAAAAATGGCTGAAGGATAAGTAGGCATTTCTCCAAAAAAGACATACATTACATTAATTAAGATATATACATTGGCTGACAAGCACATACAAAGATGTTCATCATCACTAATCATTATGGAAACTCAAATAAAAATCTAAATAAAATACTACTTCACACCCACTAGGATGCCTGTAATAAAAAAAAAAAATAAGAACAAGTGTTGACAAGGATGTAGAGAAATTGGAACCTTTGTACACTATTGGTAGGAATGTAAAATGGTGCAACCACTGTGGAAAACAATTTAGTTGTTTCTCAAACAGTTAAACATAGAATTACCATATGACCCAGCAATTCCACTCCTAGATATGTATGTACCAAAAATAATTGAATACAGGTATCCAAACAAATATCTGTACATGAAAGTTCAGAGCAGCATTACTGAAAATAGTCAAAAGGTAGAAACAACTAAATGTCCATCACTTGATGAATAGATAAAACAAAATGTAGTTGATATGGACTGAATTTTGTATCCCTCCTAAATTCATCCCCAATTTAATGGCAGAAAATTTAAGATGGTCAATTTTATGTTATATGTGTCACCCCAATACAAGAAAGTAGAAGGGAAAAGAAAGGAAATTAGCAATTGTTTGAGCTACTGCCACATGTTAGGCTCTGTGCTAAGGCTAAGCTTATGTATTATTCAATTAAAGCCACTAAACAATAACATGGGTCATTATCGCTATTTCATAGATCAGCAAACCAAGGTCCATGTAACAAATTTTCATAACTAATACTACACGGAACTGTAATTCAAACTCAGGTCTGACTCCAAAGTCTACACTCTGTAGCATAACCCATTCTCCAAGAAGCTTGCATAGCTAGCCCCTCATTATTCTATCCATAAGGACCTGTGTCACTGATCAAAAATAAAGCACAGTTCACAAGACATTCCTTCACACCAACAAACCCTCTAGAGAAAAAATACTCAAAATTTTATTTTTATACAAAGCCCTCCCTGAAATTGAGGCTTCCCTGATGGCTCAGACAGTAAAGAATCTGCCTGCAATGCAGGAGACCTGGGTTTGATCCCTGAGCTGGGAAGATCCCCTGAAGGAGGGCATGGCAACCC
>NW_011491810.1:9962-10593 GCF_000754665.1 Bison bison bison | reverse complement strand
AAATAGGAAAGGAAGAAGTAAAACTATCTCTATTCACAGATGACATGATCTTATATACAGAAAAAATGCTAAAGAATACACAAAACAACCATCAGGGTCAATGGATGAATTTGACAAGTTGCATGTTATACAATATCAATATGCAGAATCATTCACATTTCTATAGATTAGAATGAGTAATGCAAAAATAAAATTAAGAAAACAATTTAATTTTCAACAGCATCAAAAAGATTAAAATACATTGAAATAAATTTAATCAAAGTATAAGATTTACACACCAAAAACTACAAAATACTGCTGAAGGGAACTAAAAAAAAAAAAAAAAACTCAATGAAAAGAAAAACACCATGTGTCATAGATTGGAAGATAATATTATTAAGATGGAATTACTCCCCAAAGTGATTTACAGATTCAATATAATCAATTATCAAAATCCTAAAGGCCTTTTTCTAAGAAATGGAAATACTAGCCCATTTTGAAAAAATGGAAATGAAATTTATATGGAATTGGTGGACCCTGAATAGCCAAATTAATCATGAAAAAGAAGAACAATGTTAGAAGCCTCATACTTTGCTATATGAAAACTAAATACAAAGCTACCGTAATCAAAAAATGTGATACTGGCACATAG
>NW_011491810.1:8612-9862 GCF_000754665.1 Bison bison bison | reverse complement strand
CCCCCTCCCCTGAAAAAAAAAAAAAAAAGGCCATTCTTGAATAGGCAGGAAAAACAAACAGCATTCATAGATTCACAAGGCCTGATCTGTAAGTGGGGTGATTTGGTGGGCTTAGTAAGTCTTTATCACAAAGAAATACCTGCCTCCTCATGCTTGAACTCTCTTTACTAAGGAGATAAGAGTCTTTGGTTCACAACTGGAAAAACAGGCTGAAGACAGAACTATTCCTGGGAGAGAAAACACACTGGTATTTGGATTAGGGAAGATCACATCACTTCACAAGGGCAGATTTTAATAAACTGAGGATGGAGCAGACAGAATAAAAACTAAACCTACCCTTCCTAAGACCACACAGTCAGTCACAGACTTGTCTCTGTCGCTATCATGGAATCTCAAGCGAGGCCCTTCTCACTAGCCCAATGTTTTCTAATCTGTGATTCTGAAATTGCCCTTAATAAATTTGCCCAGGGTCAGTCCCCTTTGTATTCTTATTAGTGGTAAGCACAGCAAAGTCCTTAACTAATCCATGATGTGATTAGTTATTTTATTAAGATTAATTGCTATTTAAGACCTTATGCCTTGATTACAGGGATCCTTTTGCTACATAAAAATCTAAACATACTTTTGAAATGTGAAACATGTTTTCAGTTACTGAGAGCCACTCACAGTCCCAATTCATACAAACTTTTATTTAAATGAGTAATTAGTCTTGACAAGAGAATCAAAATTTATGAATACACAAAGTTTGAATATACTGATGGTTGGTCCCTGCACTGGACTTGACAAGTGGCATGTTACTCTATATGTATGCATGGTGCTGGGTTAGGAGTTATTCAAAGTGACGCTGATGTAAGTCTGGCTCACTGGTAACTTATTTTCAAGGCAGGCGCTTACTCAGCTGTTTTTTGAAGGAATATTCCACACTTCCTCCTGCATTTTCTTTTGCAATATCCCTGATTTAGACTCCACAATTCACATCAGCATTGTTTGACTTCCTGAGGCAGAGATACTGCTGAGTGTTAAAACCCACAATCACACCAAGACATTTTTTCAACACTCCACTGTATTTTAAGAAACATCTCTTCTTCCTTTCCATTTCCATTGTTGAGTATTTCTCTAACATGCTAGTGACTAGAAGTCCTTTCCTTCGTTCTGTGAATGAAAACTGTGGCCTGCCAAATCAGCAAACAAAGAATGCTGAGGCCATTAAGCCATCAGCCACTACCACAGCCCCAAAGGTTAGCCCCGAG
>NW_011491810.1:5710-6731 GCF_000754665.1 Bison bison bison | reverse complement strand
CGGAAGAACAAAATGCCTTTACTCTGTAGGTTTCTTGTATCAGTCTCTCTGTGCCTATTACACTCCACTTCAGTCTACATATCCCACTTACTACTCTCGCCAAGGCTATAAGAAGAGCAGAGAAGAGAGAGGGCCCTTGAATATTTCTGTCTCAATGCACTTTAACAGTCTGGATGGTGCTTGGATAGGCCCAGCCATGTGAATAAAGGTTGCCTAGAAGCCAGATAGATCTGGGCTTAAATTATCCACAGTCACTTCCATTTTTTGCTTTGAACCACTCTTGCAGATGTGGCCTCTGGTTGCAATCTACCCTGGGAGAGTTCAAATAAATATATATTTTCAAGCCACAAAGTAGAAAACCTGAATTTCTCCATATCCCCAGAGAAGATGAGTTCCCCCAGCCCCCAAGTCTAACACGCAACCTAGGTAAGCTTAGGCTCCTACCCAGGTCAGCTTCTTAATTGCACTAGGAGACCCATTAGCAGGTTTGTCCTGGTATAGTAACGCCTGACTTTTGCATGGTGCTTTTAACTTTGGAAAGGGTTTTCCTTTGTATATCCTCAAGCTCTTAAAGAGGTTAACAGGGTAGGGCAGGAACAGGTAGAAAAAAAATGAGTCTTATCTACCATGTACTGGGAAAGCCCCCAAATTCAACACCACCCAGAATCCCCCTATGTTAAAGATGATTGCACTGTATATATAGGGCCTTTGAAGGAGACAGCTCACAAGAATGGAACTTTCTTTCCTTCTCCCTGGACACTGCTCCTTATTGTACCCTAGACTTGAAGTAGAAGCCTCAACTGAATAGTAGTTTGGTCTGAGAAAGGAAGATGCCCCAAAGTCTTGTTCAGAGCCTCATTTCCTCCTTGCTTCCTGACAAAGGAAGGATCAGCTTAATCACAAAATAGACCTCTTTTGTTTGGAAGGCTGTATAATCTAGGTGGCTGGCCACAGCAAAAATGCCTTTGAATGGGAGAAAAGCAGCAGAGTTCCAGAATTGAGTGATTAAAAAAAAAAAAAT
>NW_011491810.1:5503-5610 GCF_000754665.1 Bison bison bison | reverse complement strand
GAGATGCTTTCAGCTAGCGGACCTAAGCGCCCGCAGGTTACAGGTGTAAGTCTCAGGCTTGTGGTGGGGGCAGGGCCATTTCTGCCCTTTCAGGAAGATCCAAGAGG
>NW_011491810.1:4394-5403 GCF_000754665.1 Bison bison bison | reverse complement strand
CAGATGTGAGAGATCTGGGCTCAATCCCTGGGTCAGGAAGATCCCCTGGATAAGGGAATGGCAACCCACTCCAGTATTCTTGCCTGGAAAATCCCATGGACAGAGGTGCCTAGAGGGCTACAGTCCATAGGGTCACAAAGAGTCAGACACAACTGAAGCAGCTTAGCACGCACACTCACAGTGAGTGCTCAACAAAAGTTAGATGGTGATGGGGAGGTAGAAATGCTTATAAGAATGAATTCAATCATTTGTCAAAATCTGTTAATTCATGAAGACTCCTTTTCCCATTGTTTCCTCACAAAATATTTCATATTTTTTGAGATTCCATTTGTTCCATACAAGATCTGGACAAGCCCATGTGGATAAAATGAAGGCAAAATCCAATCTTTCAAATGGGATACTACATTAAATGGCAGTGGTTCACCATAGGGAGGATGATTTTGCATAGGGGATATTTAGCAAAGTGTGGCATTTTGGGTTATCACAAGATAGTGAAACTGAGCAGGATGCTGTGGAGCCCTCCCAGGTACAAATCCTTCCTTTGAACACCACCTCCCCTGCCATCCCCCCACCCATACCGCTACACCCTCAGTTTCTTGTTTGGAAAAACAGTCTTCATTCAGCCTTGGAGAACTTCCTGATTTCCACAGGGCATATTCAAACAGTTGCTAACCAGGGAAGGATGCAGAAACAAAGGAGGAACTATCAAGAAACTATAGCATAGCCTTGGAGCAGGCTCCTGGTTTCTCCTGAAGGAATATGTAACTATATCTTTGAGTTCTTCTGCAGGAAACAAGGTCCACACCCGGGTGGAGGAAGGTAACTTCAGGCACCTTTTTTCTGCTCCAAACCAGGATACTGCGTTTGTTTGGCCTCACTGTGCAATGGGCACATGACCTTAAGATCTGTAACATGGGGTATTACTGGCATTTGGTGAATAGAGGCCAGGGATACTGTTAAACATCAGACAATGCACAGGGCAGCCTCCCACAATAAGGAATCATCTGGC
>NW_011491810.1:0-1606 GCF_000754665.1 Bison bison bison | reverse complement strand
CAGGAAATGCAAATGGGGAGACATCAGTCAGATCTCTGCTCAAAGTAGACACCCCTCCCCCCAAACACACACTGACTTGGACAAACAGTCATGATGGTCCCCCTCTCCAACACACACAAACGTACTGAGCTGTATTCACAGATCCTGATCTTTCTCCATGGTCTCTAAGAATGAAACTGGGAGAAGGGCTTTCTCCCCTTTGCCAACCTGGGGTCTTCTGGCCATAACCAAGTATGTGGTTGGTGATGGCTACCAAGGTTATTACTCCCTTGTAAAAAACCTGGAGCTAGGAAACCAGTTGGGAAGACAGGATCACTGAACTTTACCTGAGTTTATCATATGAGTACAAGAGACAGGCTGATCAATAATGCTCTCCTTAAAGACTGTGTGTGTCAGCCCTGGCTTCAAATGAGAAGTATTTACTCCACTGACATGGCACCCAGATCCACTTGTCTATTTCTATACATTTATTTTCATGGCATTTAGCAAATATGTAAAGTTTACATATTAGAATTTGTCCTTGTCTATTGTCAGTCTCAGGGTTTGTTTTGTTTTTGTTTTGTTTGGTTTTTTTTTTTGGTGTTTTACAGATGTTGGTGTTTGGTATTATATCATGTTTCCTTTCCTATAGACTCTTAAAAAGCTGTGATATAAATGATGTTAAATGGTACCTTTCACCCAGTCTTTAACATTTGCTTATTCTAAGTCAAAGACATGGAAATGCATTCACACAGTACCAAGTTGGTCTCAAAGCAAATGTTTAGCCTAGGATAAAGAAAACCCACAAGGTTTCTCTATTTGCAAGGTTGAAGGAAAATCTGAATGCCACATGAAATCTGTTTGGTTCCTGGAAGATGCTGTTTTCACGAAGTTTTGGCATAGATAGATAAATAGATAGATAGAGTGTGTGTGGCGCTGCTTTCATAAAGTTGTAATACATATGGTATGTGTGTATTTTTTCAAGGACTCAGATCAACCCCATACAATCTGGGCTCTGTGCTGCTGTAGCCGAGGGGGGAGTATTTGAATTTGTGCTTCCAAAGCACCCAGGCTCTTCTGTTAAACTTTCTATTTATTATTATGTTACCGGAATACAATGAATTGCCTCTTTCCAACTCAGCAAATGAGAGAAACAGATTTTGCATTAAGTGGAACTGTTTATGTTGCATCAGGCAATTTGTTCTAATGCTCACTGCTGAGAGAGAGAACAGAACAAGGATTACTCAAGTAGGATCTGAAAAGGTGCCCATTCTGTTACTTTTTTAGGCCATCATAAGCAAATATCTTCTTAGGTTAAAATTACACTTTCCCATAAATAGCAAAGACCAGGTTGCAGACAGGTAGAAAAGAATCAGCAGCTTCCTACTAGGGAAAGAGCTGAAAGTGTCAACAGGGATGACACCGAAGGTGTGGGTCTTTCTTGGTTGAAAATCTGGCTGCTGCAGTGGATCCTGATCCATGGTTCCTCAGGGCATAAGGAGGTGGAAAGCACGGGGATCCAGAATCAGGCAGTCTTCAGCTGTGTTGACAGACATTCACCTGGCTATAGTGTAGACGCCAATATAGAGACCTGGACCAGATAACATTTGCCACTTCTACCAGCATT
>NW_011491809.1:14710-16395 GCF_000754665.1 Bison bison bison | reverse complement strand
GTTGCCCAGCAGCATGTGGGATCTTCCTGGACCCAGGGAGTCCAAATCCCTGTGTCCCCCTCGCATTGGCAGGTGGATTCTTTACCCTGGACCACCAGGGAAGTCCACTGCTTTATTTCAACTGAAGGGAACATAAATGTGTAAGTCATGGGGGGTTAATTCTTATTCATTTGTAAGAATGTTCATAATATATCAACAAATCAGAAAAGATAACCTTGATAAACAATCTGTCTGGATTTTTTGTTTCAAACAAAAATATTCTGTGTCTGTATGTTATATCAGCTAGGTCACAAAAATAGTCACACATGGATTTTTGTTACACAGTAATAATGGCAATGAAAACAGTGCCTAGGAGTCAGGACTTTTTAGTTGGAAATTAGTTCTTATAAGTCACATTGGCAGATGTCTCAACAACATTATTTCTACTAAATTTTAGGTCTGTGGCACTGAAACTATCACTCAGAAAGTGAGCAAAGTTGATCTTTGTTCATAGGCTCTATTTCTGAAGTAGGAATTCTTCAGTTTCTGGTTATTTTCTACATTTACACTTACCTTGAAGTAATACTAGACATAATTGTAATGTTAGAAAAGTGTATTACTTTTTGGCCTCTTTTCCTCATAGTAGTGGTAAAAGGGCTCCTTGGTCAAATACTTTTTCACTCTCCTGTAAGATTCCCCGTGTTCCTCTTGTCATATCTGTACCTCTTGTCACATCTGCACAATAAGCACCATTGATGTTTATTGGTTGGTTTTCTTTGCCACTTTCCCCTAGGTGTCTGTTAAACAAGAGTTAAGATACTGATGTCATCTCAGATAAAAATGTTTATGTCCACATGGTCTTGCCCTGCATGGCAGAGGAGGGAGGAGCAAGCTAGATATACATCAAATATATATCCAAAGGAATTCTGCAAGCAACTTTAGAATCTCACATGAAGTTTTATTATTTCCAACCACAAACTCTTGTTCTTTCCATACCTACAAAGTCCATTCTTTCTTGATGCCCTCCCTTGTAGTTGTCCAGGCAGTAGCCATTTCTTGCTTGCTTTGACAAGAATGGTGAAATGCAGTTGGGATGCTTCACAGTGAGCTGAATAGGATCTTAAAGTGAGCTTCTTGACTAATTTGTTCAGCCTGCAACAATCTCCTAAAGGATCTCAACCCATTTCTGTCCCTATCTATTGTTAAGATGCATTTTGGGGCTACTCTCCACAGATGGCTCCAGGATGCTGATGCTTTCACCAGGAACACCAGTGCCTAAACTCTTTGTTGGACCAAGGTGACATTGTAGATGCTGAATTCTTTGTTGTAACAACACTGCAGGTACTTGCACTTAGAGTACTGACACTGTATTAGAGGCCATGCATCATGTTGCTGCCAAAGCTGTTGGCACCCATGCTACTGATTCTTTTGTTTTCAATGTCCTATGGAGATTTACTGCAGTAAAGCAGCCTCTTTGCTAAAGGGTTCAGACTCCAGTCTCCAAGGCCTGGCCTAAAATACAATCTGATATACACCATGCTATTGTTAAAGTCTACCTCTCCTCATCCTCAGATACTAATTTATTTCTGTTGAATCAGATTTGTTTACTTTCCCATACAACTGTTTCCCAGAAGAATCCTTAGGTCCTAGAACAATATCTTTTCTAGCCTCACCAATGATCCTGATAACGCTCAGATTGTATCTGG
>NW_011491809.1:13952-14610 GCF_000754665.1 Bison bison bison | reverse complement strand
TCCCATTAACCCTAGTAAAAAGTTTGCTGTCTTTATTTAGAGTCTAACCCCACCCAATAACCAGCCTGAGCAACTGACAGTCCTTCCAGTGAGAGCTTACACAACACTAAGTCATTGAGAAGAGACAAAAGTGGAGCCATCTGGTCTTGTTTATTAGCTCACACAAGTTGCCACAGCCCTGTTGATACTGACCCTGTCTGATGACTCATGGGACCCAGCAGGAAGCTGCTATTCAGTGCCTGCTTGGGACATGGTAATCTTTCTGTTGGGACATTGGTATATTTTATGAGATGTCTAATGGTCCTATCTTAGACGCACATCCCATAGCCATTTCCTTTTCAGAATCAGGAGACCTCACTATCCACACTGCCAAGAATCGGGATGCAGGCCTTTGTTTTTGTTATCCACATACCTCTTGCTTTCTATTTGCATTGTCTCGTAGCTCAAGGAACTATCCAGACTATAGGAAAAACCCCAGTGGCCCCACCATTCACAACCCTTACAAATTAATTTAACATACTTCTCCCATGTAGTTTAGCCAGAGTCAGGGTAGGGTGAGGTTCACAGGAACATTTTAAATATCTGTTAGAAAGAACTAAAGAGCCTCTTGATGAAAGTGAAAGAGGAGAGTGAAAAAGTTGGTTTAAAACTCAACATT
>NW_011491809.1:11044-11697 GCF_000754665.1 Bison bison bison | reverse complement strand
CTACCCACTCCAGTGTTCTTGCTGGAGAATTCCATGGACAGAGGAGCCTGGTGGGCTACGGGGCCGCAAATAGTTGGACATGACTGCGCGACTAACACTTTCACTTTCAGTTCACTCTTACTATCTTCAGCTTTGAGATTTTTAATTGAAATTGTGACCAAAAAGTCCCATTTGTAAGTCTGTAAATTTTCCCTCAATAAATGTCAATCTTCCCCCTGAGTATAGCAAAGTGCATGTACTTCCCTAACTCTTACCTGTTCTCTTAGTAATAGTCCTCTTCCAAGGCTGGAGAGGGCCCTTTCTAGCATCCTGAAATGCAGGCACACTTAGTGTGCTGGGGATGGATAGCATTGTGGGACTACCTCAAGGGGAGTGCTGGTCAGAGATAATGAGAAAAATAAAATAAGGAAGCATTTTATTTATTGTATTGTAGGGCAAACCAAGGAGAAGGCAATGGCAACCCACTCCAGTACTCTTGCCTGGAATAATCCCATGGGCAGAGGAGCCTGGTAGGCTGCAGTCCATGGGGTCACTAGTAGTTGGACACGACCGAGCAACTTCACTTTCACTTTTCACTTTCATGCCTTGGAGAAGGAAATGGCAACCTACTCCAGTGTTCTTGCCTGGAGAATCCCAGGGATGGGGGAGCCTGG
>NW_011491809.1:9679-10944 GCF_000754665.1 Bison bison bison | reverse complement strand
TAGAGTGCTTTGTAAATAGCAAGTTACTGCAGCAGGCTACCTTGCTCATTAGGGGACTATATTACTAGATATAGACCATGCTCAGTTCAACTTTGGGATGCTATCAAGCACAAAGTTCATAGAAATTATGGGAATTAAAAGATTTGAAATGTGTATAACAGACCTTATGGGTAAGATCCAATGACTGGGGTGTACATGTGTATGTGGCAGTATTGCAAATTTTTGAAATTTTACAAGAAGACAAGGGTGTCTGATAAACACTCAGAGGAGATAGTGTGAAGAAGTGTACTTTCTCAAATATAAGGTGACCATCTTATTATCGATTGATTGATCAATTGGCAGACTTTCCTTTTATCCAGCATCACCTAATAATGTGTGGTAACCCAGGGTGGAGACTCCCTGACTGATATCTAACTGTGCTGCAATCTTTTAGTGACAGTGCCCTGCAGCCCTTCAGCCCAGATGACTGTCTCCTTTGAACAGTCTCCTCAGTTTTTGGAACAAAGCCAAAGGAAGCAAACCTCAGGGTTTTCAGGGAACTCTTTGGTTCATTCAACCAGGAAGCCCCACACCAGGACAGTCTCCAGGTGTCACACATGTGGTATGGTCACAGCATTCAGGGCAAAGCCAAGAACACATTTAATCAGAAGGACAAATGAAACATGGGTTCAGTGGAAGGAGTAAGCCAAGACATTGAAACAAGGCTGCAGGGTGCACATCTATCAGTGAGGAAACCTTTAAACCTTCCAATGATGCATGATGGGAGTTTGGTCTAATGAACTATGAGACATTATTCTCTGTTAAATAGTAGGAATTCTTTCCACTTATAAATAAAAAGAGGAAAATAAAAACAAGTTTCCACATGGATCACTCCCAGCTGTATATGGTGCCTTGTAAATGTCTAGTTAGGTAGTTTCCTGAGGATTCATGGGGATTTTTCCTCTCAAGGTGAGATCTTCTTAATTAGGTGGCCTAAGAGTGTGAAGGCTGCCAGGAGGAGAGTCAGTCGTCTTGACCAAGGGAGTAATAAGACAGATAATGGAAAAGAAGTTTCTGACTTTTCAGGATCCACAGGGGATTGATCACCTTGGCTGAACTCATGATGTGCTGCTGTCCAAACTGAAGGAACAACAAAGCAAAAAATAACTGTGAAAACTAACTAACAGGCTAATGGTGTCAAAAATGGCAAAAGACATTTGAAAATTCTCTCCTCCACAAAAGCAATGAAAAAACAGGTAAAATGTGTCAGAATCAACTTTTTCAGA
>NW_011491809.1:8997-9579 GCF_000754665.1 Bison bison bison | reverse complement strand
CAGCAACATAAAGTTTAAAAAAAAAAGTTCTTATGTATTCCTGAAAATCTAGATGGCCAAACACATTCCTAGACTGTGAGCAGCTCATCAAAAGACTGAGAAAGCCCTAAGTACTGAAAAAGGTAACTATATAGGTAAATATAACAGATAATTAAATATATTTTTGTTTATAATTTTTCTATATAATTTGAGACATTTATCAATCAGTTATTATAAATCTGTGTTGATGGGCATACCATCAGTTCAGTTCAATCGCTCAGTTGTGTCCAACTCTTTGCGACCCCATGGACTGCAGCACACCAGGCTTCCCTGTCCATCACCAACTCCCCAGGCTTGCTCAAACTTATGTCCATCAAATTGGTGATGCCATCCAACTATCTCATCCTCTGTCATCCTCTTTTCTTCCTTCAATCTTTCCTGGCATCAGGGTTTTTTCCAATAAGTCAGTTCTTCACATCAGGTGGCCAAAGTATTGGAGTTTCAGCTTCAGCATCAGTCCTTCCAATGAATATTCAGGACTCATCTCCTTTAGGATGGGCTG
The DNA here is from genome assembly GCF_000754665.1 of Bison bison bison. Lineage (NCBI taxonomy): Eukaryota > Metazoa > Chordata > Mammalia > Artiodactyla > Bovidae > Bison > Bison bison. The sequence goes on along the minus strand of NW_011491809.1, from coordinate 9,038 downwards.
GTTGGATCTCCTTGGAGTCCAAGGGACTCTCAAGAATCTTC
>NW_011491809.1:5473-6965 GCF_000754665.1 Bison bison bison | reverse complement strand
GCCTCCTGGAAAGGCAAACTCCTTGTTTAGAGGTACCATTGGCTAGACTTGAAGTTAGGGTTCAAGAGGAAGCAGAATGCTCAGATTTTGGGACTCCAGAGTATATAATCATATGAGGAAATCTCTATGTCTTCATGAGAAAATCTCTCTAATGCATAGTGCAAATTTCCTTTAGCTAACTACGTGGTACTATTCTCTGTCTTAAAGATAAGAAAATTCATCCATTTGCCAAAAGGGGGAAGAATTAAGACAGAGGAATCTACCACATTGAGGTCCCCAGTTGTTCATAATCTAAATTGCGAAGCCCAAATGCCAAGGCTGCTCCTAAGGGAATCACTTGGTCTGACCTAGAGGGTACAGTATGCTATTGAGTGATAGTTGCTCAGTCATGCCTGACTCTTTGCAACCCCATGGACTGTAGCCTGCCAGGCTCCTCTGTCCATGGAATTCTCCAGGCAGGATTACTGGAGTGGGTTGCCATTTCCTTCTCCAGGGGATCTTCCTGACCCAGGGATTCTGCATTTCTTAAACATTAAAGAATAGGTAGACACTGGTGAGAAAGTCTTTTAAGTTTTTAGGACCCACGTTGGCTGATGAAACAAATAATTTTTTGAAATAAAAGAAAACAAACATTTCAAAACTGAAAAATAGCAACAAAAGTATTGATTGCAGGGAACACACGAGAAGGCCACCACTCCTTTGTGTGATGCCAGGACCTATTAGAGAAAACTTTATGGTTTGCATGTTTTACATAGTGAGGTCTGAGGAGTATTGATTCTTGTGTGTATGCAGGAGGGAAGGGGGTTGATGAAATGAAAATTAGCTAAGAAGCTAGCAAAACTCAAGACACAGAAGGCCTCCTTCTGGGAAGGCCAACTCCCTATTAGAGGATCCATTGGCTAGACCCAAGGACAAGGTGAGCAGAGGGCCTGGAATAGGTAGTCACTAGTGAGAAAGTTTTTTCATCTTTCTGATCTGTCCTGAATATTTGCTTTAGCAAAGCTGAAGTGGTCATCTTTTATTAAAAGATAATAATATCTTCCTCTCACTAAAAAAGAAAAATAAAAATGTAATTGAGCAACAAAACAAAAAATACATGCACAAACACTGCAAACTACTATAACTCACTAAAATGGGGGCTTCCACATTGAAACCTACCAAAGATGTTTTTATCTCCTTAAGATGTGGTTTGTTTGTTTGTCTCCTGTGGAAAGCCTACCAAAACTTAGTTTTCAGTGATAGTGTTTTTATTGAAGGCTCCCTTTATTCCCAAGGGGAAACATTGGGAAACATTCCTTACCCCTGCCTCCCTGGTGGTCCAGAGGCTAAAGCGCCATGCTCCCAGTGCAGGGGGCCCAGGTTCAATTCCTGGTCAGGGAACTAGATCCCATAAACTGAAACTAAGAGTTTGCATGCTGAACTAAAAATATCCTGTGTGCTGCAACTAAGACCCAGCATAGCCAAATAAATAAATAAATAATAAATATAAAAA
>NW_011491809.1:4135-5373 GCF_000754665.1 Bison bison bison | reverse complement strand
GTGGTATGAGAGATAAAAGTGGAAGTGCATGTCATTGGTAGACTTATTGCTGCAATATCTAGTTTTCTTGCCATTGCATTAGCTTATAAGTGGTCTTCCCTTTAGGTAGCCCTCTCAGAGATTACTTTGAAGGGTTCCACTCAATAAAAGGGTTCAGGAGTAGTCTTAAAAACTAAGTACTCAGATGTGGACAACAATATTCACTCTGAAAGCAGAGTTATGTTAGTTCAGAGGGCCTGACTTCCAAAAAAGTTAACTGCAGACATAATAAGAATTCTCATTTTTGTACTTTTCATTTTCCCTCACAGAAAAGACTTTGAAGACCTCCATAAGCCTTGAAAACAGCCAACTTTGGATTTTAAGGTCACAGAACACTCTTGGCAAAAGATGAGATGAAGGAGGCTCAAAGGGTTGAAGTTCCTTTATGCTCCATTCTATTTCAATGGTAAGCAATATCACAGAGACTCCCCTGTTCCAAGTCCGCATAGACCCCTAGATCGATTTCAGAAATGGAGAGAAACCCTGAGGTTTCTCTTACAAAAGGACTTAAGTTGTTGAAGTACCATCTCATTGGTCAGAGGTGATTACATAGGAGCAGTGGGAGATTTTAGAGAAATGGCCTCATGAATGTATAGGCAAGACTCAACCTCCTCTGAGGGGGGCTAGTCAGACCCATGGGCGATTATAGAACTTGCTCTTTAGTCCACTCATTTATGGGAAAAATAACAAAATAGCTTAGTAGCACACACCTAACTTCTAGAAGGAACTCAGGTCATCCTCTCTCACTCTACAAGAGGATACCTGAAGGGAGACAATGGATTGTGGGGTAGGGTGGGTTGGAGTGTGGCCAAAAGAAAGGGCTATGATGCAAATGGTAAGCTAAAGACAGCAGGGATGGCAATACTAATATCAGACAAAATAGACTTTAAGTCAAAAGCTGTTACAAGAGACAAAGAAGGACATTTATAATGATAAATGGGTCAATTCACCAAGAAGATATAGAAATTATAAATATTTATGCACCAACCTCAAAGCTTCTAAATATATGAAGTAAATTTTGACAGAATTGAAGATAGAAATAGATAATATGACAAGAATAGATTTGAATACCCCACTTTCAATAACGTAAAGTACAATCAGGAGATGAGTACGGAAACAGAGGACTTGACTAACACCGAAGACCAACTAATTGATCTAACAGAAATGAACAGAACATTTCATCCAACTTAGCAGAATAT
>NW_011491809.1:950-2056 GCF_000754665.1 Bison bison bison | reverse complement strand
AAAGGTAATTAAGGAAACAATTCCATTTAGAAATAGTAAAAAATTTAAGAATAAACCTAACCATGGAGTTGAAAGACTTATATACTGGAAACTACAAAACCATGATGAAAGAAATTTTAAAAGGCACAAATAAATGGAAAGTCAGCCATGTTCATGGATTATAAGACATAATGTTGTTAAGATGTCCATACTACCCAAAGCAATCTACAGATTCAATGCAATTGTTATCAAAATCCCCATAGCAAATTTCCATAAAAGGAGTCAAAGAAGTTCATTACATATTATAGTTATTAACTGTTTATCACATATATGATTTGCAAATATTTCTCCCATTCTAGAGGCTGCCTTTTCACCCTGTTGTTTTACAAAAGTTGCTAAGTTTGATGTCCCATTTGTCTATTTTTGTAGAAAAAAAAAAAGTTATCCTAAAATTCATGTGGAATTTCAAGGGATCCCAAACAGCAAAACAATTTGAAAAGAAGAAAGTTGGAGACCTCACACTTTCTGATTTTAAAACACATTACAAAGCCACAACAATCAAAAGTGTTACTGACATAAAGATAAGCATATAGATAAATGGAATAAAATATAGAGTCTAGAAATAAATCCTCATGTATATGGTGAAATAACCTTTGACAAGGGTGCCAAGACCATTCAATGGGGAAAGGATAGTCTCCAAAATGCATTTGGAAAACTGAGTATCCACATGAAAAAGAAGGAGGTTGTACACGTATCTTACACTATATACAAAAATTAATTCAAAAATGGATTAAAGATGTAAACATAAAATCCAAAACTATAAAACTTCTAGAATAAAACATAGGGGGAAATCTTCATGACATTGGATTTGGCAATGATTTATTATATAGGATACTAACAGCAAAATAGTCAAATAGGACTATACCAAACTTAACTTTTATACATCAAAGCACACAATCAAAACAGAGTGAAAAATCAACCTATGGAATGGCAGAAAATATTTGAAAATTATATGTCTGCTAAGGGGTTAATATCCGTAATATATAATTAACTACTGCAATTCAAAAATATCAAATAACCTAATTTTAAAAATGGGCAAAGTACTTAGAATAGACATTCTTCCAGTG
>NW_011491809.1:0-850 GCF_000754665.1 Bison bison bison | reverse complement strand
AAAATTAAATTAAAAAAAAAAAACTACATTGAGGTATCACCTCACACCAGTCGGTATGGCCATCATCAAAAAATCTACAAACAATGAATGCTGGAGAGAATGTGGAGAAAAGGGACCCCTCTTGCAGTGTTGGTGGGAATTTATTTTTATTTGTGCATCATTTATTTTTTTAATTAATCTATTTTTTATTGAAGGATAATTACTTCACAGAATTTTGATGTTTTCTGATATAGCCACTATGGAGAACACTATGGAGATTCCTTAACAAAAAAACTAGGAATAAAACTACCATATGACTCAACAATCTCACTACTGGGTATATATACCCTGAGAAAACCATAACTGAAAAGACACATGTATGTACCCGAGTTTTCCTGGCAGCACTATTTACAATAACTAGGACATGGAAGCAACCTAGACATCCATCAACAGATGAATAGATAAAGAAGATGTGGTACATATATACAATGGAATATTACTCAGCCATAAAAAGAATGAATTTGAATCAGTTCTAGTGAGGTAGATGAACCTGTTATTCAGAGTGAAGTAAGTCAGAGAAAAACAAATATATTAATACATATAAAATATGGAATCTAGAAATATGGTATTGATGAAACTATTTGCAGGGAAGAAATAGAGACTCAGATACAGAGAATGGATTTGTGGACACAATGGGGTAAGGAAAGAGTGGGATGAACAAGAGAAAGTAGCATTGACGTATATACACTATGTGTAAAATAGATAGCTGGTGATAGGTTGCTATATAACACAGGAAGCCCTGTGTAGTGCTCTATGATGACCTAGAGGAGTGGGATGTGGAGAAATCTGGACCTTTGTGCACTGTTGTTGG
>NW_011491808.1:25525-27355 GCF_000754665.1 Bison bison bison | reverse complement strand
GTTTCCCCATCTATTCCCCATGAAGTGATGGGACCGGATGCCATGATCTTAGTTTTCTGAATGTTGAGCTTTAAGCCAACTTTTTCACTCTCCTTTCACTTTCATCAATTGGCTCTTTAGTTCTTCTTCACTTTCTGCCATAAGGGTGGTGTCATCTGCATATGTGAGGTTATTGATATTTCTCTTGGCAATCTTGATTCCAGCTTGTGCTTCTTCCAGCCCAGCATTCCTCGTGATGTACTCTGCATATAAGTTAAATAATCAGGGTGACAATATACAGCCTTGACGTACTCCTTTTCCTATTTGGAACCAGTCTGTTGTTCCATGTCCAGTTCTAACTGTTGCTTCCTGACCTGCATATAGGTTTCTCAAGAGGCAAGTCAGGTGGTCTGGTATTCCCATCTCTTTCAGCATTTTCCAGTTTCTTGTGATCCACACAGTCAAAGGCTTTGGCATAGTCAATAAAACAGAAATAGATGTTTTTCTGGAACTCTCTTGCTTTTTCCATGATCCAGAAGATGTTGGCAATTTCACCTCTGGTTCCTTTGCCTTTTCTAAAACCAACTTGTACATCTGGAAGTTCATGGGTCACTGTGACCCATGTGAATACATGGGTATTGCTGAAGCCTGGCTTGGAGAATATTGAGCATTACTTTACTAGCGTGTGAGATGAGTGCAATTGTGCAGTAGTTTGAGGATTCTTTGGCATTGCCTTTCTTTGGGACTGGAATGAAAACTGACCTTTTCCAGTCCGGTGGCCACTGCTGAATTTTCCAAATTTGCTGGCATATTGAGTGCAGCACTTCTACAGCATCGTCTTTCAGGATTTGAAATAGATCAACTGTAATTCCATCACCTCCACTAACTTTGTTCATAATGATGTTTCCTAAGGCCCACTTGACTTCACATTCCAGGATGCCACAGGAGACTCAGGTTCTGTCTCTGGATTGAGAAGGTCCTTTGGAGGAGGGCATGGCAACCCACTCCAGCATTCTTACCTAGAGCATCCCATGGGCAGAGGAGACTGGTGGTTTACAGTCCTTAGGGTTGCAAAGAGTTAGACACAACTGAATTGACTTATGGCAGAAAATGAAGAGGAACTAAAAAGCCTCTTGATGAAAGTGAACCAGGAGAGTGAAAAAGATGGCTTAAATCTCAACATTCAGAAAACGAAGATCATGGCATCTGGTCCCATCACTTCATGGGAAATAGATGGGGAAACAGTGGAAACAGGGTCAGACTTTATTTTGAGGGGCTCAAAAATCACTGCAGATGGTGATTGCAGCCATGAAATTAAAATCGCTTACTCCTTGGAAGGAAAGTGAAAGTGTAAGTGAAGTAGCTCAGTCGTGTCCGACTCCTAGCGACCACATGGACTGCACCCTACCAGGCTCCTCCATCCATGGGATTTTCCAGGCAAGAGTACTGGAGTGGGCTGCCATTGCCTTCTCTGGGAAGGAAAATTATGACCAACCTAGACAGCATATTCAAAAACAGAGGCATTACTTTGCCAACAAATGTGCATCCAGTCAAGGCTATGGTTTTTCCAGTAGTCATGTATGGATGTGAAAGTTGGACTGTGAAGAAAGCTGAACACCGAAGAATTGATGCTTTTGATCTGTGGTGTTGGAGAAGACTCTTGAGAGTCCCTTGGACTGCAAGGAGATCCAATCAGTCCATTCTAAAGGTGATCAGTCCTTGGTGTTCTTTGAAAGCTGAAACTCCAGTACTTTGGCCACCTCATGCGAAGAGTTGACTCATTGGAAAAGACTCTGATGCTGGGAGGGATTGGGAGAAGGAGGAGAAGAGGACGACAGAGGATGAGATATC
>NW_011491808.1:24149-24535 GCF_000754665.1 Bison bison bison | reverse complement strand
GCAGTCCAAGGGACTCTCAAGAGTCTTCTCCAACACCACAGTTCAAAACCATCAATTCTTTGGCGCTCAGCCTTCTTCACAGTCTAACTCTCACATCCATACATGACCACAGGAAAAACCATAGCCTTGACTAGATGGACTTTTATTGGCAAAGTAATGTCTCTGCTTTTGAATATGCTATCTAGGTTGGTCATAACTTTCCTTCCTAGGAGTAAGCGTCTTTTAATCTCATGGCTGCAGTCACCATCTGCAGTGATTTTAGAGCCCAAGAAAATAAAGCCTGTTACTGTTTCCATTGTTTCCCCATCTTTTTGTAAGGAAGTGATGCTACTGGATACCATGATCTTAGTTTTTTTTTTTTTTTTTTTATGCTGAGTTTTAAGCCA
>NW_011491808.1:20557-22029 GCF_000754665.1 Bison bison bison | reverse complement strand
ATATATTTTGCCAATGAATACAAACTTTGAAAAGTTCTTAGAGAAATCATGTGTTAACTTTATTCCTTCTGGAAATGACCTTAGAGAATTAATCCAAACTTCTCATTTAACCTATCAGGATACCTGTAGAGTTTGACTCATTCCCAAAGTAACAATACATATCAAAGTAATGAGTGGTAGGGCTAAGGCCAGAATCCTTCATTTTGCTTTCCAGTTCTTCCTGCTACACCTCAGTCTTTCCATAAGTATTAAGCTATAATTTATGAATGTACTCTGTGTTTGACAGATTGAGTATCAATGACATGTTATTCTTGTCTTTAAGGGATATTTAAAAATAGCAATGTGTTAGGAGTAACTTTTGCCTCTGGGTTTGCTGGAGGCAAATGATGGCCATTATTATTATTAAATTAACATAACTCAAAGCAAATCATTCCTTTAGAAATCACCTTTGAAGATTTTATTGCCAACCTGTTTATTATGTGTTAAAATTAGATAGGAAAATCACTGCCTTCAACTCAAATTTACACGGAGCTCATCTGACTTTTAAGTTTATCTTGTGACATTTATATATAACATTTTTAGAAGAGAAATATACTGCAATTAGAAACAAATTGTACACTACACCTTTTTTCTCCTTTATTTTTAATATAAGTGCCTTAGAAAACATCTAGTTCAAAGCTTGCCTTTCAAATTATTGCTCTAGGCAAGAGAGAATAGAAGCTAATTTTTTTTTCTTCATCTGAATTTTTGTTACAATATTGTGTTCTTTGTTATAAAAGAATAGACAAGGAAGTATACAAAATATCTTCTGAGTTCTGCTTTTTGTTTTGTGTTTAAACTTTGTTATTAATTTTGATAATGTGACTGAAGATTTATATTTATAAAATTTTATATATTTATAGGTTAGGAAACTACTGTAAACCGTTTTTCCTAGAGTTTTAATGTGTATAAAAGGGAAAAAATAAAATTGGATAAAACATACCATGAAACAACAGTATGCAGTTTATAACAAGCATGTTTTAAATATCAAGACCCTAATTGGTTGAAACTACAAAGATTCAAAATTAAATTCAATATAAAAATAACACAACACAAAACAAAGTTGACGTGGATAAATAGTGTGTTCCAAAGGCCAACTGTTTTCTATGTTATGTTGGGAAAATATATAGCAAAATACAAATCAAGGTTTCATAAGTGGAAGGGAAAGATATCAGGATTTCTGTATTGTTTATAGAATTTTTTGTAGTTGGTAATTGAAATTTTAATTAAAACTTCAAATTAGTTTGTAGCATGTATAGGTCATTTAAACTCTTGGTTGTTTTGATATGTCTTTTAAGTGTAAGACTGGTGCACATGCAACCACACAGACTCTTCGTGACCCCACTTTCACTTTTCACTTTCATGCATTGGAGAAGGAAATGGCAACCCACTCCAGTGTTCTTGCCTGGAGAATCCCAGGGACGAAGGAGCCT
>NW_011491808.1:19106-20201 GCF_000754665.1 Bison bison bison | reverse complement strand
CTGAAAGAGAGGGGCATACCAAACCACCTGACCTGCCTCCTGGGTAATCTGTACGCAGGTCAAGAAGCAACAGTTAGAACTAGACATAAAAGAACAGACAGGTTCCAAATCAGGAAAGGAGTTCATCAAGGCTGTATATTGTCATCCTGCTTACTTAACTTATATGCAGAGTACATCATGAGAAATGCCAGGCTGAATGAAGCACAAGCTGGAATCAAGATTGCCAGGTGAAATATCAATAACCTCAGATATGCTGATGATACCACCTTTATGGCAGAAAGTGAAGAAGAACTGAAGAGCCTCTTGATAAATGTGAAAGAGGAGAGGGAAAAATATTGGCTTAAAACTCAACATTCAGATCACGGCATCCGGCCCCATCACTTCATGGCAAATAGATGGGGAAACAATGAAACTCTTAGAGACTATCTTTTTCAGCTCCAAAATCACCGCAGCCGGTGACTGCAACAAATGCAATTAAAAGACAGTTGCTCCTTGGAGGAAAAGCTATGACCAACCTAGACAACAGATTAAAAACCAGAGACATTACTTTGCTGACAAAGGTCCGTCCAGTCAAAGCTATGGTTTTTCCAGTACTTATGTATGGATGTGAGATTTGGACTGAAGCTGAAACTCCAATACTTTGGCCACCTTATGAGATGAACTAACATTTGAAAAGACCCTGATGATGGGAAAGATTGAAGTTGGGAGGAGAAGGGATCAACATAGGATGAGATGGTTGGATGGCATCCCTGACTCTATGGACATGAGTTTGAGTAATCTCCGGTAGTTGGTGCTGGAGAGGAAAGTCTGGTGTGTTGCAGTCCATGGGGTGGCAGGGTCGGACGTGACTGAGCAACTGAACTGAATGGATGTATGGATTTGAGAGTTGAAATATAAAAATAGCTGAGCGCCAAAGAATTGATGTTTTTGAACTGTGGTGTTGGAGAAGACTCTCGAGAGTCCCTTGGACTGCAAGGAGTTCAAACGAGTCCACCCTAAAGGAAATCAGTCCTGACTATCCATTGCAAGGACTGATGTTGAAGCTGCAACCCCAATACTTTGGCCACCTGATGCGAAGAGCTGACTCATTGGAAA
>NW_011491808.1:10922-17575 GCF_000754665.1 Bison bison bison | reverse complement strand
AAGAGTCTGAAATGTAGTACTTGAATGCAATCTCAAAAACGACAGAATAATCTCTGTTCATTTCCAAAGCAAACCATTCAATATCACAGTAATCCAAGTCTATGCCCCAACCAGTAATGCTGAAGAAGCTGAAGTTGAATGGGTCTATGAAGACCTACAAGACTTCTAGAACTAACACCCCAAAAAGATGTTTGTTTGTTTGTTTGTTTTATAGGGGACTGGAATGCAAAAATAGAAAGTGAAGAAACACCTGGAGTAACAGGTAACTTTGGCCTTGGAGTACAAAACGAAGCAGATCAAAGGCTAACAGAGTTTTGCCAAGAGGACCCACTACTCATAGCAAATACCCTCTTCCAACAGTACAAGAGAAGACTCTACACATGGACATCACCAGATGGTCAACCCTAAAATCAGATTGATTATATTCTTTGCAGCCAAAGATGGAGAAGCTCTATACAGTCAGCAAAAACAAGACTGGGAGCTGACTGTGGCTCAGACCACGAACTCCTTATTGCCAAATTCAGATTTAAATTGAAGAAAGTAGGGAAAACCACTAGACCATTCAGGTGTGACCTAAATCAAATCCCTTATGATTATACAGTGGAAGTGGCAAATGAATTCAAGGGATTAGATCTGACAGACTGAGTGCCTGAATAACTATGGATGGAGATTCATGACATTGTACAAGAGTCAGGAATCAAGGTCATCCCCAAGAAAAAGAAATTCAAATAGGTAAAATGGTTGCCTGAGGAGGCCTTACAAATAGCTGAGAAAAGAAGCAAAGAAAAAAGCAAAAGAGAAAAGGCAAGCTATACCCATTTGAAAGCAGAGTTCCAAAGACTAGCAGTAGGATCTTTTCCAAGGAGTCAGCTCTTTGCCTCAGGTGGCCAAAATTCTGGAACTTCAGCCTCAGCATCAGTCCTTCCTATGAATATTCAGGATTGATCTCCTTTTACTGGTTTGATCTCACAGTCCAAGGGACTCTCAAGAGTCTCCTCCAGTACCACAATTTAAAAGCATCAATTCTTTGGCACTCACCTTCTTTATGGTCCCACTCTTATATCTGTACATGACTACTGGCAAAAAACATAGCTTTGACTATATGGACCTTTGCTGGCAAAGCGGTGCTTACTTTTTAATATACTGTCTATGTTTGTTTTAGCTTTCCTTCCAAGGAATAAGCATCTTTTAATTTCATGGCTGCAGTCACTGTCCACAGTGATTTCGGAGCCCCCCAGAATAAATTCCCTAATTTCTTTCACTTTTTCTCCTTTTATTTGCCATGAAATGATGGGACCAGATGCCACGATCTTAGTTTTTTGACTGTTGAGTTTCAAGCCAGCTTTTTCACTCTTCTTTCACTCTCATCGAGAAGTTTCTTAGTTCCTCTTCTCTTTCTACCATTAGAGTGGTGTTAATATGCGTATCTGGAATTGTTGATATTTCTCCTGGCAATCTTGATTGAAGCTTGTCATTCACCCAACCTGGCATTTCACGTGCTGTACTCTACCTATAAGTTAAATAAACAGGGCAACAATATGCAGTCTTATCTACTCCTTTCCCAATTTGGAACCAGTAGTTGTTCCATGTCTGGTTCTAACTGTTGTTTCTTGTAGTTGATATATAAATCTTCTGAATTAAATCTACCTAATCCCATCCACTTTAGTTCACTGATTCCTAAAACATACATGTTCACTCTTGCCATCTCCTGCTTGACCGCATTCAATTTGCCTTGATTCATAGACCTTACATTCCAGGTTTCTATGCAATATTGCCCTTTGTAGCATCTAACTTTACTTTCACCACCAGATATCTTGACAACTAGGCATCATTTTCACTTTGGCCTGGCCACTTCATTCTTTCTGGGGGTTTTAATAGTTGCCCTCTGTTCTTCTCCAGTAGCATATTGGATGCCTTCCAACCTGGAGTGCTCATCTTCTGGTGTCATATCTGTTTACCTTTTCTTACAGTCCAAGTAGTTGTCCAGGCAAGAATACTGGGGTGGTTTGCCATTTTCTACTCCAGTGTATCACATTTTGTCAGAACTCTTCACTATGACCTGTATGTCTTGGGAGACCCTGCACAGCCTGGCTCATAGCTTCATTGAGTTATGTAAGCCCCTTTGCCATGACAAGGCTGTGGTCTGTGAAGGGGTTCTTTATATGTACTGGATTTGCATAGCTAAGTCTTGTTTTTACCCAGGCTCAACTGTATGAATATCTTAAGCAATCACAAGTAACGATATATTTGTAAAGAAAATATTTTTTTAATTGCAAATATTTAATTTACAGCAAGCCTGGATAAATATAAGTTCTTAATTTATACTGATTCACATGATAACAAAAATCAAACAACATTCTTTTGAATAGTAATTCCAGAAGAGCTATAAATTTAAAATATACCACCTCTTTTTGAACAAAACGATTTTTGAAGAACAAACTGTGTCCAGTTTATGTGAGGAATAAAAAGAAAAGGTGACTTAGTGAAGGAAAGCTATAATCTCTTACCGTTAAAAAAAAGACAATAATACAAAAACAGAGATCAAGCTGATATACTCATATACTTAATGACCTACTTGACAATAGAAAATAGTGATGACATAATAAAAACATTTGCTTATAGCCCATTTAAAAGATACTTTATAAAAGTGAGAGTCTCTGTTTTCATGATAGTGTTTTGAATGAGGTTTTATTGAAATTCTTCTAGATAGGAATTGCAGCTAAATCATTCTGGAATAAAAAAGCTATTGAGAAGTCAGGTTCTTAAATTCTGGCAATTTATGTACAATAAAATTTATCCTTTTTAGGAGTATAATTTGGTGAATTTTAAGAAATTTATGTAGTCATAAATTAAGATTTATAATATTTTCGACATAAAAAAAAGTCTCCATGTGTCTTTTGTGATCAGTCCCTGCCCCCTGCTACTATCTTCAGATCCTAACAATGGTTAATTGGCTTTTATACCTGTATTTTCCCTTTTTATAAATATGCTATTTCTGGCTTCTTTCACTTAACATAAACACATCCATATTTGTTAATTTATCTTTGTTATTGCTGAACAGTGTTCCATTAAATGAATACACTACAATTGTTCATATATTCACCAGATGATGGACATTGGGGTTTGGTAAAATTTTGGTAGTTTTACAAATGCTGCTGCTGCTGCTGCTAAGTTGCTTCAGTCGTGTCTGACTCTGTGCGACCCCATAGACGGCAGCCCACCAGGATCCCCCATCCCTGGGATTCTCCAGGCAAGAACACTGGAGTGGGTTGCATTTCCTTCTCCAATGTATGAAAGCTAAAAGGGAAGGGAAGTCGAAAGAGAAGTTGCTCAGTCGTGTCCGACTCTTAGCGACCCCATGGACTGCAGCCTACCAGGCTCCTCTGTCCACGGGATTTTCCAGGCAAGAGTACTGGAGTGGGGTGCCATTGCCTTCTCCAAAAGTCGCTCAGTCCTGTCCAACTCTTTGTGATCTAGTGGACTATACAATCCACGGAATTCTCCAGGCCAGAATACTGGAGTGGGTAGCCTTTCTCTTCTCCAGGGGATCTTCCCAACCCAGGGATCAAACCCTGGTCTCCCGCATTGCAGGCAGTTTCTTTACCAGCTGAGCCACAAGGGAAGCCCAATATATATATGTATGTGTGCATGTATACATATACATATATATACACATATATATATGTATATATATAACTTTAATTGAAAAAAAAAAAAAAAACCTGCCAAACACATTGCCAGAAAAGCTGCATCATTTTGCATTCCCACCATAGAGTTGTAAAACTTAAAGCTGGTCCATGTGATCTCAACACATGGTAACAGCTGTCTATACACAGCGATTCTTGAAAACCACTCAGCAGTAGAAAGCCACTATTGATACAATGCAAGCAAGTGAGTGGAAAAATCTCCAGAATATTATACTGAGTGAGAGAAGCTAGTATTAACTTTATGTTCTGTTTGATGTAACATGCATTTATTTGACATTTTTGAAAGAAAAAACTAATGACAGAAAGATCAGTGGTCGTCAGAGATTGTGGGTAGGAGTGCAACTGTAAACAAAAGTATGAGGGGATTTTCACAGTGATGGAGCTGTCCTACATACTCAATGTGGTGGTGGTTGCACAACTCTACACATGTCAAAATATATGGAACAGTGCTTGAAAAAAAGGCAATATTACTCTATGATAAGATAAAAAGTAAAAACAATAAAAATCCTCTAAGTTGTAGTCTCAGTGAGGATGTAGGAATTTTATTGTGGTTTAATTTGCATTTCTCTGATGTTTAATAATGTTGAACATTATTTATATTATTGCTTGACATTGTTTTTATGTGGTAAATGCCAATTCACATCTGTTGCCCAGTATTTTTGATTGAATTGTCTTTCTGTTATTAAGTTATAAGTGTTATTTATTCTAGATAATAGGATTTTATCAGCTTTCCAGTTTGAGAATATTTTTCAAGCCATAGCTTCTGTTTATATTCTCTTAAAAATATCTTACAAAGAGCAAAATTTTCTAATATTTATAAACTCATTTTTTTTATTTGGTATTCATACTATTTTGTCCTATTAAAAATATTTAGCCCAAAGTCACAAGTATAGTCTTTTAATTTTTCTTTTTAAAGTGTTAACATTTTAGTTTTTATATTGAGGTCTATGGCTTTTTCAAGGTTTTTTTTGTCTGTTTGTTTACAATATCAGATTTTCTGTTATGTTGGTAGGTTTCATTTCTCATAGAGATGTTCAGTTTTTCCATCACCTTTTGTTGATAAGGCTATTTTTGCCTATCTAATCATCTTGACACCACTTTCAAAAACTCAGTTGAACACACACAGATATTTTTCTGATGACTGTATTCTAATCTATGGTTTCATGTGTATTCTTACGCCAATTCCATATTCTCTGATCACTCTAGTTTTTACAGTTAGTCTTAAAGTTGGATAGTGTAAGCTGACCAACTTTATAATTTTATTTCAAAATGTTTTGATTCTGAACATATAGTAAACCATTAGCTTCCTGAATTTCTTTAAGTCTATAAAGCAATTTAAGGAGAATTGCTATGTTAACAGTATTGCATCTTCCAGCCCATTAAAATGTTATATATCTAAATTGATTTAGATACATTTTTTAATTCTCCAAGAAATGTTTATTTTTTGCATAGGTTTTGCAAATATTTTTCTACATCTATCCCTATGTGTTTTACATTTCTAACAGGTAATATAGCTTTCTTAAAGTATGATATGTTCACAATAAATTTCATCTATTTTAGGTGAGTATAGGATCTGATGATATTTAATAAATATTTGCAGATGGGATCCATCAACAAAAATAACTTTTAGAGTATATATGAATATTCCAAAAATGTTCCCAAATATCCCTTTGCAATCAATTTCTGTCCTGGCCCATGTCCCTTGACAACATTTGATTTTCCTGCTGTTGCTATAATTTTGCATTTGATTAAGTGTTAATGAATGGAATACTAAATTGTTTTGGTTTTGTATCTAATTTTATTAAATTTAGCCTGCTATCTTGAGATTCAGTCATATTGTTTCATATATCACTGATTCCTTTAATTTTGTTGCTGCATAATAGATCAGTAGGTGAACATATCATATCTTATTCATTTAGTTCTTGATATTATCCATTCACCTCTTGATGTCAACTTTCCTGATATTGCCTAATACAATGTTGCTGCTGTGAATACATGTGTGTGCAAGTCTGTGTGGGCAAAAGATTATGTTTTCCTTTCAAATAGAATAACTTAGTCATGTGGGGAGGAAACATTAATTTTAATATATATAACCAAAGACTTCTAAAGATGCTCTTTCAATTTCCTGTCCCATTAGCCATATCTTAGTGTTCAACTTCTTCCACACCCTTCCCTACTCTTAGCATTTTCAGTCTTTTATTCTTCTGTATGTATATTGGTGTCTCATTTTGTTTTTAATTTGCTTTCACCTGATATCAAAAGATTGATGTTAATCATTTTTTGGATGAAATTACTGTTCAAATATTTTCTCCTTTAAAAAAATGGATGTTTGTCTTTTCAATTTTTTCCATGAAATATTTTATAGCTATTAATATAGAGCAACCATATATCTTTCATTAAATGTACTGTTAATAGATTAATTATAATATATTTAATATTTTAATAATTATTCATTGTTACTATGTATCCAGGTATTCTATACAGTTGCTAAATTTACAGATTGTTCTGATTTACTTCTTTTAAAGATTTCTTATGATTTACTACTTACATGTTTTGTTTGCCTATAAAGATAGTACTTTTTCCTTTTTAGTTAATGTCTTTTTGTATTATTATTGCTTTACTTCACTTGTTGGAATCACAGTACAATTTTGATTAGAAGTGGTGTGAGTGGAAATTTATGTTTTGTTTCCAATCATAAGATGAAAGAATTTCATGTTTTTATATTAATATAATGTTATGTTATGTTAAGTCGCTTCGGTCTTGTCCGACTCTGCATGACCCCATAGACGGCAGCCCACCAGGCTCCACCGTCCCTGCGATTCTCCAGGCAAGAATACTGGAGTGGGTTGCCATTTCCTTCTCCAATGCATGAAAGAGAAAAGTGAAAGTGAAAGTGAAGTCGCTCAGTCGTGTCTGACTCTTAGCGACCCCATGGACTGCAGCCCA
>NW_011491808.1:8530-10335 GCF_000754665.1 Bison bison bison | reverse complement strand
ATATAAGCTATAACCATGAATTTCATTTAATTTCAGCATATCTAATTATTCTTTAGTTATTGTCTTTCAAGAAATTCTCCTGTCCACCTATTCACCTACATTTGTAGAATATATTGACACTGAATATCCATAATACTATATTTTTTCTTTTTAAAGTTTGTTAGTTTTGAGGGATGTTTCTTCTTTCATTTCTATGATTACTTTGCTCTTGTATTGTTTTTAATTGATCAACTGAACAAGATTATTAATTTTAATAATTTTCAACAAATCAGCTATTACTTTCATTCATTTTCTATAATGTTTTCTTTCTTTTTTCTAATTTATTGACTCCTTTTGTCACTGTTATTTCCTTCCTTCTACTTACTTTGTGTTAAATGTTATACTATTTTTCCTTTTTTAATAAAATAATACAATGTAATGAATTTCTCTCTAAAAGCAGCTTTAGCTGCATCTCACAGTTTTGATACATTGACATTTTATTTTAATTCACTTCAAAATATTTTTTACCCTATCTTTTTTACTTGTACATTATTTCAAGCCATGATTTTTGTTTTTCAAGTATGATGGACATTTTCTGTTATTTTTCTCTCATTCTTAGTTCTAGTTAATTCCATTATTTTTAATATAAAAATAATATATATTTTTAATTTCCAAATTTTATTATGATATGTCTTGTTGAATGTCTTGGACAGAATGTATAATCTTATGTTAATGAGTTTTCTATTAATGTCAATTTTTTAGATTTATTTGACAGTGTTGTACAAGGCTTTATCCTTCTGAGTTTTTCTGTACATTACTATGCATGTGTATGTGTTAAGTAGCTTCAGTCATGGCCAACACTTTGCGACCCTATGGACTGTGTAGCCCATCAGGCTCCTTTGTCCATGAGTTTTTCCAAGCAAGAATACTGGAGTGGGTTGCCAATTCCCTCCTCCATGGGAGCTTTCTGACCCAGGGATTGAATCCATCTCTCTTATGTCTGCTGTATTGATAGGCGGATTCTTTACCACTAGCACCACCTGAGAAGCCCCTACATTACTATAAGTTACTATAAATGGAAACATTACTGAGAGACCTATGGTGTTGGTGCTTAGTTGCTCATCATGTCCCACTCTTTGCAACCCCATGCACTGTAGCTCACCAGGCTCTTCTGTCCATGGGGATAATCCAGGCTACAATACTGGAGTGGGTTGCCATGCTCCAGGGGATCTTCCCATCTTAGGAACCGAACCCAGGTCTCAAAATTACAGGCAGATTCTTTACCATCTGAGCCACCAGGGAAGTCCTATATTTAAGTTAAATTGGGCATGTGTCAAGCTGGATTTAGAAAAGGCAGAGGAACCAGAGATCAAATTGCCAATATCTCCTGGATCATTGAAAAAGCAAGAGAGTTCCAGAAAAACATCTACTCCTGCTTTATTGACTACGCTAAAGCCATTGACTGTGTGGATTTCAAAAAAACTGTGGAAAATTCTGAAAGAGATGGGAATACCAGACCATCTGACTTGCCTCCTGAAAAATCTGTATGCAGGTCAGAAAGCAACAGCTAGAACTGAACATGGAACAACAGACTGGTTCCAAATCATGAAAGGAATACATCAAGGCTGTATACTGTCACCCTGCTTATTTATCTTATATGTAGAGTACATCATGAGAAACGCTGGGCTGGATGAAGCACAAGCTGGAATCAAGATTGCCGGGAGAAATATCAATAACCTCAGATATGCAGATGACAGCATGCATATGGCAGAAACTGAAGAAGAGCTAAAGAACCTCTTGATGAAAGTCAAAGAGGAGAAGGAAAA
>NW_011491808.1:4039-8162 GCF_000754665.1 Bison bison bison | reverse complement strand
ATCACTGAAGAACTGATGCTTTTGAACTGTGATGTTGGAGAAGACTCTTGAGAGTCCCTTGAACTGCAAGGAGATCCAACCAGTCCATCCTAAAGGAAATCAGTCCTGAATATTCATTAGAAGGACTGATGTTGAAGCTGAAACTCCAATACTTTGGCCACCTGATACAAAGAGCTGACTCATTGGAAAAGACCTTGATGCTGGGAAAGATTGAAGGCGGGAGGAGAAGAGGACGACAGATGAGATGGTTGGATGGCATCACCAACTCGATGGACATGACTTTGAGTAACCTCTGGGAGTTGGTGATGGACAGGGAAGCCTGGAGTGCTGCAGTCCATGGGGTCACAAAGAGTCGGACACGACTGAGCGACTGAACTGGGCGTGTGTCTATTACTTTCTGTATTCTATTAGATTTTGTTACACAATTTAAAGTTTTATTTTTATGTTCATACACATTTAAGATTATTATTGACCTTTTAGGGTCTTCCCTGGTGCCTCAGATGATTGTGACTCTTCCTGCAATGCAGAAGACCTGGGTTTGATTTCTGGGTTGGGAAGATCCCCTGGAAAAGGGAATGGCTACCCCTTCCAGTATCCTTACCGAGAGAATTCCATGGACAGAGGAGCCCAGCGTATCTATCGGATCACAAAGAGTGGGACACGATGAAGCAACTCACACTTTCACTTTTCACATTGACCTTTTATTATTTTGTAATTTAGCTCTTCATCCTTATTAATATTTCTTGATCAGAAGTCTACCTGGCTTGAAATTTAAGCTCAGGAAATTCTCAGCTATTATCACTTTTAACCCATTCTCTATCACTTCTCTTTCTGAGACTCAAATACACGTATGTAAGACCATTTGATACTGTTCCATGATTCCTGGATTCTCTATTTTTAATTCTTTTGAAATTCCAAGATCCAACAACCATCTTCATAAATATGGGTAATTTTTATCCTTGCTTTATTGCATGTCTCATAATTATTTTATTGAATGCCAGATATTGTTTGTAAAAAATTAGGAACTAATTGTTTAAAATATGTATGCTTATACTTCTTTTGAATTACTAGTGTATGTGGTTGGCTAGTGTAGGGAATAGGTGAGCTGGTTCTGAATTTTGTAGTATCTATTGTTACCTGGTGGTGCTAGTGGTAAAGAACCCACCTGCCAAAAGTGGGAGACTTAAGAGACATGGTTTCCATCCCTGGGTTGGGAAGATCCCCTGGAGGAGGGCCTGGCAACCCACTCCAGTACTCTTGACTGGAGAATCCTGTGGACAGAGGAGCCTAGACGGTCACAAAGTGTTGGACTTAACTGAAGCAACTTAGCATGCATACACACATATTTACCCTAAGTGTTTTAAATTGCTTCAGTTGTTGACTGACACTATCTTGTGTGTGGTGTGGCCTTAAGCTGGAGATATTTTGTTTGTGTGTGCTTCTTTCAACCTCAGTTTTCAGCATTTACTATATGCCTATATCATAAAAGGGGTATTCTCTGTATTCTTGCCCCTAAGCTAGTGATATACTTTTATTACATTTTACTCTGGGTAAGGCATTAAGAAAGAAAACTGTTTCTGAGATTTTCTGCTTTAACCTCAATCTTAGGTAGCCCCTAGGGAACCTGAGTTTAAGGAACTGAACCTTTGCAATATTTAAGTTTCTTGCCCTTTTGCTCTTGGCACACAAAACCTTTTATTGGTGGAATTTCTTAGGCTTGAATGAGTTTCCTGACCCTTTTCCAATTGTAGCATGTTTCTGCTTGGTATCAGTATAGAATATTAGGAACAAGTCTCCAGTTTGCTCTGCAGTGTCAGATGACTTTTCCATAGTATCAGTTCAAGGTAGGAAAAGTAGATAGACTGCACTTTCTTGATGACTTTTGCTTGAGAATGTGTGTTTTTATTGGATGTGGGGGGGGTGTTGTTTTATGCCTTTGCTTCAGTGGCAGACATATCAAAGCAAAGTTAGCAGCAGTGGTTAATCAATCCCTTTTTTGCTTGTATAGGGTCAGGATTGTGGAAGGACTTTCTCCTGTTTTCCCTTGGAAATTATCATATCCTGAACATCTAAACCACCAAAGGGCCCTGTCAGGTTTCTGCTCTAAATATTTCTTATTGGTACCCAGAAAAAGTCCAAAAATAGAGATATCAAAGTGTGTGTACTTCCATGAGTCTGGTCCTCCCATAAATTATAAACTGAATTCACATCCATAATTTGTTACATTTGTTACATTTCAGTCATTTTCTTTGTAACTGTTTTTATTCTTTCTCCTTTGGTCATTCATAAAATGGACCACATGTTTCATTCATGATTATCATCTCTTCTTCAACTTTTTTATAGCCATTTGTAATTTTGTCCATCTCCTTGATTTAATCCCTCAAGTATCAGTTAGAGACAAATTATTATAGTTGTTTATGATTTCTGTTCTTTTTCTTGTTGTAAATATTAACAGTTACTTTTTATTGCATCTTTCTATATTCCAAAAGGAAGCAGAAACTATAGAAGTCAGTTTTGCAAATAAATATTGAATTACTGTATTTTATAAATCTAGTTAATCTGTTAACCTTATTTGAAACTTATATTATGCCTATGAATGTACTATGGACTTTTTAATATAATAAAATTGAGAACCTAGTCCCTGGATCCTGTGGCTCAAAGATTGTTTTAGGAAAAGATATTGCCATTTGAAATCTTCAAAGCATGGGGTATACCTTTATGGTAATATGAATCTAAAATAGAAATATCTTACTGTGGGATGGGTAAGAGAGTATTTCCTGGAGGGACTGAGATTTTATCATGATTGTGAATATTGTGTACCATTTGAACATATAGAGGCTATTGGAAACAAATTTCCCAATAAAGGCAATAACATGAGCAAATATATATAGTACAGTGATAGTGGGCAGATCAAAGAGAAGTAGGCAAGTCTAAAAGTAACACCCAACTTTACTTTGAAACATGGCCAAATATGGGAGATAACTTAAATATTTATAACTTATTATTTTTTATCTCCAGATCTATCAAGTTTTTGTATAATTACTTGTGCTTAATTCTTATCCTCATGGGAGAAACTTTTATTATATAATTCCTTGTATATAATATAATATATTATTTTATATTTTATTATATAATTAAGGTTGCCAAATCAAAAATTAGAGATACCAAGGGAACAGTTCATGCAAAGATGGGCTTGATAAAGGATAGAAATGCTATGGACTTAACAGAAGCAGAAGATATTAAGAAGAGATGGCAAGAATACACAGAAGAATTGTACAAAAAAGATCTTCACGACCAAGATAATCACGATGGTGTGATCACTCACCTAGAGCCAGACATCCTGGAATGTGAAGTCAAGTGGGCCTTAGAAAGCATTACTACAAACAAAGCTAGTGGAGGTGATGGAATTCCAGTTGAGCTATTTCAAAGCCTGAAATATGATGCTGTGAAAGTGCTGCACTCATATGCCAGCAAATTTGGAAAACTCAGCGGTGGCCACAGGACTAAAAAAGGTCAGTTTTCATTCCAATCCCAAAGAAAAGCAATGCCAAAGAATGCTCAAACTACCACACAATTGCACTCATCTCACATGCTAGTAAACTAATGCTCAAAATTCTCCAAGCCAGGCCTCAGCAATACATGAACCATGAACTTCCAGATGTTAAGCTTGTTTTAGAAAAGGTAGAGGAACCAGAGGTCAAATTGCCAACATCTGCTGGATCATTGAAAAAGCAAGAGAGTTCCAGAAAAATATCTACTTCTGCTTTATTGACTATGCCAAAGCCATTGACCCTGTAGATCACAATAAAATGTGGATAATTCTGAAAGAGATGGGAATACCAGACCACCTGATCTGAGAAATGTGTATGCAGGTCAGGAAGCAACAGTTAGAACTGGACATGGAACAATAGACTGGTTCCAAATAGGTAAAGAAGTACATCACGGCTGTATATTGTCACCCTGCATATTTAAATTATATGCAGAGTACATCATGAGATGCTGGGCTGGAAGAAGCACAAGCTGGAATCAAGATTGCCAGGAGAAATATCAATAACCTCAGATATGCAGATGACACCACCCTTATGGCAGAAAGTAAAGAGGAACTAAAAAGCCTCTTGATGAA
>NW_011491808.1:1551-2708 GCF_000754665.1 Bison bison bison | reverse complement strand
AATTTTACCAAATTATTTTCATAAGTAGTTTGAGAGGAAGGTTTTCCCTAGTCCTGGAAAACACAAGATTCAAACCTGTAATTTTTTAGATATAAACCATAAAAGTTATAAGCATATTTTCTGGTTCATTGAGTTCTTTGTTAACTTTTGTGAAGTCATCAGGTTTTTCATTAGAAGACTAGGACATATTAAAATGTTAAGAACACCATAAAATTTCCAGGATATCTGTATTAGTAATTTTACTATACATTATAACATGAGTGGATTTATTACTCATTTGATAATCTTTTTTATGTAATTTAACCAACCAAATAAACACAGTTTAATATCTCTCTTTGGTATGTTTCAGGGGACCTTTGAAGCACCCCAAAGTTAGCTAGAGGTCAAAAGAGCTTTAAAAGAATTTTATTTAGGAAGTTTTATTGAAAAGATCAATTAAAAGCGTTTATAACATTTGGTCAGATTTAGTCAATATTGATGGGTGTATCATTTAGCTTGTTGATATGTCACAATAGGCATAAATATCAAGGCTCAAGGTCTAGTGAAAGTCAACTCCACCATCTTGGACCTAGTTGACTCTAACCAGTTTTCTTATGGCTGTGTCATTTCTAACAAAATCTATTTATCTAACTAATTGTAATCCAATTTTAGAAAATCCTGATCATGCATAACTCTTTTTAGTATTTTTTAATACCTTTTTTTTTTTTTTTTTTACTGAAATCACACTTCTTACTTTTCTTTAGCAACCAAGAACTAACTTATATATTAGCATTTTATAGATTGGTGAGCCTAAATACCTGTGATAATTATTTAAACCCTTGCTTTCTTAGAACATTTTAGGATGGCACCAAACATTATTCATTTATAGTCCCAAATGTCTTTAGTTTTTCTGTAAAAGGAAATTAGTATTTAGTAGTAAATATTTCAAAATCTTATTTTATTTGGAAATGACCTAACTATTCAATAGAGTTCCAACACTTAGCACACTTGGCACAACCCTTAGAAATTTAAGTTATACCAATCTGGAGAGACTATTTTAGACAGATATTAAAGAATAATTATTTTTAATAGAGTTTATATAAAAGTTCATATCTCATTTATATTTTTTAGAAGTTTCTTCACTCAAGGTAATTTTCCTGTTGACAAACTTGTAACAG
>NW_011491808.1:0-605 GCF_000754665.1 Bison bison bison | reverse complement strand
GGGAAGGGGAGAGAGGTCAATAAAGTCTCTTGTTCCTTACCGGTTGGGGCACTCTGGCCAGTTGTCCACATCAGGAGGAGACCAGGGACAAAAGGGTCCCAGTTGTGGCTGCTGTGTCTGGTCCATTGACAGGCAAGCTGGCCTCTGAATACCCGGAGTGGTCAGGATGTCAGTCTCAGCGAAGAACCCCCATCAGAGTCGCCATTTGTTGCAGGAAGGGGGACCCCTTCCAGGGGTCCTTGTCTAACCTCAGAAATGAATTGTCTGAGAAGACACATGTGCTGACCATGCAAGATTTTTTATTGGGAAAGGGCACCCAGGTGAAGAACAGTAGGGTAAGGGAACCCAGGAGAACAGCTCTGCCGCGTGGCTCACAGTCTAGTTTTATGGTGATGGGATTAGTTTCCAGGTGGTCTTTGGCCACTCTAATTCAGAGTCTTTTCGGTGGCACACGCATCGCTCAGCCAAGATGGATGTTAGCGAGAGGGATTTTGGGAAGTGGACAGACACGCGATGTCTCCTTTTGACCTTTCCCAAACTCTTCAGGTTGGTGGTGGCTTATTAGTTCTGTATTCCTTATCAGGATCTCCTGTCATAAAACAACT
>NW_011491807.1:8913-12091 GCF_000754665.1 Bison bison bison | reverse complement strand
CAGAAGGGGATGATGATAGGGAATGAGATGGTTGGATGGCGTCATGGACTCAATGGACATGAGTTTGTGCAGGCTCCAGGAGATGGTGAAGGACAGGGAAGCTTGGTGTGCTGTAGTCCATGGAATCAGAAAGAGTCAGACACAACTGAGCTGCCGAACAGCTGACGTATATGAATGAGTCCAGAAAATTCAGATGGATCCATAGATCTTTCACTTACTCAACCTGATGACTTTTAAAAGGAGTTTCTTATCCTGCAGTGATGTACATGAAAGCAGTGATTTATGTGCTTTATACCCTTACGTGATCATAAAGAAGATACAGGATTTCTTCAACATTACTGAGCACCTAGTCTTGTCAAGGAATGTTTCAATGTAAGTATTGTTTTTTCAAATGAGCTTCATTTAGATTGTGCCACTTGCCATATACTTCTTGGATGGTAATTTGTAGCAACTAGTGAAACTACTATTCCTGCTCAACAGTTTGAGATACACCTTGAAGACCTATTTTGAAGTGGGTGTCATGGGTTTTCATTTCCTTCTCCAGGGGATCTTCCTGACCCACAGATTGAACTCAGGTCTCCTGCATTGCAGACAGACTCTTTACCAACTGAGCCACCACTCTAAACTTTTCCCTTTAGTAATTATAAATGCATAATTAATACATTTAAGAAAATGACCATATATGATATTCAAAATGGATATCAGAAGCACTATAGTGAAAACAGGAACATGTAATATATAAACTTGTAGATTCTTTTTTTAATTTAAATTTATTTATTTAAATTAGAGGCTAATTACTTTACAATATTGTATTGGTTTTGCCATACATCAACATGAATCTTTATATATCTGATACAGATGGAAGCCCTTATTTAAATTTTGGCAAATTTCTTGTTTGATCTTTGGAGAGAGGTTTAATAATTTGTACAAGGAATTATAGCTAGTCAGTGGCAGTACTGAGAGAGAACCTTCTGACTCCAGAGGTGTTTTTATTACTATGTTAAATTGCCTCTTCCAAAGCAGGGAAGACTTTGTGGAGTAGATGACAGTTGAATTGGATTTTAAAGCATGTTACTGGGAGAGGGATAAAAAAATGGAATTTAAAAAATGGTAAGGAGGTACCTGGCCCAATCCAAAAAGAAGGCACATGCTAGGAAATAAGGAAATAGTATAATAATAATGACAATAGCAACAATAAAATAGCTAATGTTAATTGGATTCTTATTATGTGTTGAGCGTTGTTCTGAGTGCTTTTACTGCATGAACTAATTTCACCATCACAACAACATGAGGTAGGTACAATTATTATTCCCATTTTACAAATGGGAAACTGAGGTCCAGAGAGGTAAAGTAACTTGCTTATTCAGATTTCCACGTATAGTAAGTGGTGGAACCAGTGTTTGTAGCCTCCATATGTCTTGCTTTGGAAATCAATCTTTATCTAATCTTTATGCTGTGCTGCTGCTGCTGCTGCTATGTCACTTCAGTCGTGTCCAACTCTGTGCGACCCCATAGACGGCAGCCCACCAGGCTCCCCCATCCCTGGGCTTCTCTAGGCAAGAACACTGGAGTGCTACCTCTGTGTTAATTAGTACGGAGTAGTAAAACCTAGTCAATGTAGCCAGTCAGGGTGTAAATCCACTGAATGTTAAAAGCCTCTGATAATGTGGAAAGAGGAAGGGCAAGGGCAAGCTCTAGTAAGTCCCTCAGTTTCTCCTGTTACTGTGTAGCCAGGGCATTGGTCCTACTTTCTATCCTCTGTCTGCCCACTGCCAAGTAGAGGTTAAAGAGATCTCTCCCTTCCCCAGTGGCCACTTGGGCTGACCCCAGAGGGACAGTAAAACCACCTAAAGATTCTTGGGTTAGATGGAAAACTGAATCAGCACCCATGTTTGGTGATTTTAAAGACATTTTCAAAAGAGAAGGGGGCCAAAGACTTTTCTAATCACCTTTTACCCTCTCCTGCCCCACCAGGCAATGCCAAAACAGAAGGAAGATATTTCTATATCTTAGGAATTTTAAATATTCATTGCCTTGGAAGTGTATGGTCTTATCAGATTTTGTTTCAGATTTTGTATTTATAAGATTTTAAAAATTTTGGATAAGTTTATCCAAAAGAATCTTATTTAGTTATAAATACAGTTATCTACATAGCTCTAATACAGTAAGTTAGTTCTTTCTCCTGTAGTGGGAGGGTAGTGTCTGAGTGTCACGTTTGATATTGGCCTAGTTTTTGCAGTTGCACCACTGTGGTTAAGCATGGAGTCTTAACTACAGTGGTATTCAGGGCCTTGAAATCTAGACAAGAATTTGTACCCAGAGTCCTTGGCTTATAGGATTATATAATCTAAATGATTTAGAGAACTTTTGTTGTCTAAAGTTTAAGGTACTCATAAAAGGCTGTTTGGTTATGGAATGAATTTTTCTCATGATAAATGACTGTTCTCAAAGGAATATTGATCTCCATATAATTATATAGCTAATTATACTCTAGTTTATTAGCAAAACAGTCTTGGATTTTGCATAATTTAATGATATAATTAATGACTAACTATTCTTTTTTCCTCTGATAGGCTAAGTAATCAGGCTGACCTAGACCAATTATTTATACTCATTACAGAATAGAAAAAATAGCTGCAAAATTTTATTTTGCATGACGGCTCTATTTTTCTCAACTTGCAATCTTAAGGCATTTGATTAATTTCATTTTGCAGCAATACAGGTATATTTAATATAAGGAATGGAAACATTCTATCCAAGAGTGGTAAAGTAAAATTCACATTCAATGTATTCCTTTTCTTGTGTGCTTCAAAGAAAAATGATGTCACTGGAAAGCCAAGTAGTGGGATTTTAGATATCAGTTATTTTTTACCTATTAATATTAGGTAAGGGTATTTTGTGAAGTATGGGTATAAAAATTTGAACTCTATGTCATGTTACACTAGTTAATGACCAGTTCCCAAAAGAACTGCAAAAATAGCTTCATGGATGAACATGTTTACATCTTATTAGCAGGTTTCTGCATAAGTGTGTGTGTGTGTATGTGTGTGTATCCAAGGGAGTACTCAATGAACTTCAAGGTGTGACAGTGTAGCCTCCTAGTTGAACAAGTCACACTGAAGCAACTTTTAGTCACTTCTACTTCTTTTTTTT
The DNA here is from genome assembly GCF_000754665.1 of Bison bison bison. NCBI lineage: Eukaryota > Metazoa > Chordata > Mammalia > Artiodactyla > Bovidae > Bison > Bison bison. Next base: position 8,938 of record NW_011491807.1, on the reverse strand, counting down.
TTAAATTTAAATTTATTTATTTTAA
>NW_011491807.1:8414-8813 GCF_000754665.1 Bison bison bison | reverse complement strand
CCCTCTCCCTCTCCCACCGAGTCCAAAAGACTGTTCTATTCATCTGTGTCTCTTTTGCTGTCTCACATACAGGGTTATTGTTGCCATCTTTCTAAATTCCATATATATGCGTTAGTGTACTGTTAGTATACTGTATTAGTATACTGTGTTTTTCTTTCTGGCTTCCTTTACTCTGTATAATAGGCTCCGGTTTCATCCACCTCATTAGAACTGATTCAAACATATTCTTTTTAATGGCTGAGTAATATTCCATGAGGACAAACACTATATTTTCTTTTTCTCCTTCAGTGCATAGAATAGAGCTTAGAAATAGTAGGTGGTCAAAAGTTTTGATTATATTTTTTGTAAATAAAAAGGCAACTTGGATTTTGGTTGTAAAAGTCTTTATGCTACCTTCAG
>NW_011491807.1:5482-6438 GCF_000754665.1 Bison bison bison | reverse complement strand
AAAAAACAACCAAGATAGTTATTTTATAGTCACGCTTTGTGATGCCAAAGTAAATCATTTTCATGCCATTATCTAATTGTATACATTGTTTTAATAGATGTAAAGAAATATTATATTAGAGTACAGAATTGCATCATTTATGGTGGTGTGGAAAATTTGATCACTTCTATGGGAAAATTTCAAAAGTATTTAGTTCACCTCAGTTTCTATAGCACAGCCTCTGAAGTCTCATTTCTCTAACAGGGCCTTGTGGGTGTACTAAAGGAATGATTGAAATGAAAAGAAATGAGAGAGTCAAACAGTGTACTCTAATAGATGAAATGGAAAGTAATTATGTTAATGTTGACTCATTATGAAGCTCCAACCATTTTTACCTGCTCATTTCTGTGTGGAAACCTGTGTAGCTGAGATGCTGAATAAGAAATTCTTGTACAAATGAGCCTAGAGGCATGTTTCTAATATTGGAGCTAAGCCTATGCAGAATTGTAATGAATTTCCCTAAGTCAGTATTTAAATGTGCTATCAGAGAAGGTAGTTCTCCTGCCAGAATATTTGGATCCTAATGTTTATCATCAAATCTTGAGCTATATATCTGAATCTTCATAGCTGCATATAATTTTCATTTGTTAATTATAGGGGAGAAAACAGAAATCCCATACCACATCTATATCACATAGAATATTGAATCTTATAGGATACACTCAGATAGGAGAAGTATTTTAGGAGAAATTGTAAGGAAAGAATTTATAAGGTAAAATGTTAGCAGGACAAAATGATGTAGATAAACACATCTTGGCAAATATGTGCTGAGGGGTATTTTTTTTTAATTTTTTTTTAAATTTTATTTTGTTTTTAAACTTTACAATATTGTATTAGTTTTGCCAAATATCGAAATGAATCTGCCACAGGTATACCCGCGTTCCCCATCCTGAACCCTCCTCCCTCCTCCCTCCCCC
>NW_011491807.1:4744-5338 GCF_000754665.1 Bison bison bison | reverse complement strand
TTTTCCTATTTGGAACCAGTCTCTTGTTCCATGTCCAGTTCTAAGTGTTGCTTCCTGACCTGCATATAAGTTTCTCAAGAGGCAGGTCAGGTGGTCTGGTATTCCCATATCTTTCAGAATTTTCCACAGTTTATTGTGATCCACACAGTCAAAGGCTTTGGCATAGTCAATAAAGCAGTAATAGATGTTTTTCTGGAACTCTCTTGCTTTTCCAATGATCCAGCGGATGTTGGCAATTTGATCTCTGGTTCCTCTGGCTTTTCTAAAACCAGCTTGAACATCTGGAAGTTCACGGTTCACGTATTGCTGAAACCTGACTTGGAGAATTTTGAACATTACTTTAGTAGTATGTGAGATGAGTGCAATAAATACTCTTTAGCAATAGCCAACATTTTCTGCCTTAAATTTGATGCATAAGGTGGGTGACTAAATTAAATCCTGGCCTTAAAATATAAAGCAGTGAGACATGTTTTATTGTTTGGGTGTTAAACTGTCCCTGAAGGTAATTCCTTCATCCAAAAAGATGTTCAGAGATGTTTTCAGCAGTGGCAGCCTAATTACAGTGTGTATCTAGCCCCTGAGGTAACTGTAATA
>NW_011491807.1:3745-4644 GCF_000754665.1 Bison bison bison | reverse complement strand
GAAGTTGCTGTATAGCACAGGGAGCCCAGCTTGGTACTCTGTGATGATCTAGAAGGATGAGATGGTGGAGGGGAGGGAGGCTCAAGAGGGAAGGGATATATGTAAAATTATGGCTAATTTGAGTTGTTGTATGGCAGAAACCAATACAGCATTGTAAAGCAATTTTCCTCCAACTAAAAGAAAATAAAGGTGATTGATAAACACTGGAAACCAAAAGATTTGGCGAAGGAGTGAAGAGCATGTGTCTGTGTTTACATACAAATTCACAATCATAATGATATACTTATATGAAGATACATGAAATGCTTAAGAACATGGAATTTGGAGTTAGGCAGAGTAGATTTAAACCAGGTCTGTCTGACTCCCAAACTAAAGCTTTTACTCATGGTCAGAGAATTTTAAAAGTGTCATTCCCCTAAGTGTTTACACTGCTCTCCTCATTGCATAGATCCTTTTTTGCCATATCCTTTTATTCTATAGTGTTTATCCTTCCCTTGTCATGTATAATAAAGTTTAAGGCCCTTACCTTCTACAACTTAAACGTCTTGCCTGTATTCTGGAAATAAAATATTGTAGAGAATATCTCTGACTATGTTAAATTGCAAACCATGATTTAATTACTTCTTAGAAAAATGGTACTGTGTCATTTTTAATTTTAAGGGACTTAATTTTTTCCCTGTGCCAATGAGCAGCTTCTAAAACAATTACATTCCTAAAACAAATAATCTAATTTTTGTCAAATTATGTTCAAGATTAATTTAAGAGTTTAATTGAAACAAAAGAATATTTTACCTTGGGCATGAACTATTCTTTCCTACTGTCAGTGTGTGAATGCTTTTAAGTAATAAACTTAAATTTCATTTTTTTAAAAGTAATGTTCTTTTGTACTTGATGGTATT
>NW_011491807.1:3035-3645 GCF_000754665.1 Bison bison bison | reverse complement strand
CTTTTATATTTGGAACTTTAAAAACATTTTTGTGTTGTTCCCCACAAGGAGGCAAGAACTAGTTATGCTTTATTTTACACTTTTAACAGGAATCATGATAGCATAGAATTATTGCACCAGAAGGCATGTAAGAATTTCAACTAGAGTAGAGCTGTTTAGAAGTAATATAATGTGAGACATACATGTAATTTTAAATATTCTAGTGAAATCTAAAAAGAAAAAGAAGCAGGTAAAATTCATTTAAATTATATATGTTATTTGATTCAACATATTCAGAACATTATAATTTTAATATGTAACCCATAAAAATTTATTAATGACCTATGTTACGCTTTTGGGGGAGTATGTACTCTTCAAACTCTGGTGTGTATTTTACATGTAAAGAAAGCACAGTTCAATTCCATGTAACCACGTTTCAAGTCATTGGTTGCCACTTGTTATTGTGGCTACCAAAGTGGACAGAGCAGATGTGGAGTCTCAATTTTTTTTCCATCCAAATATCCCTGATGATATGGCACGTGATATGGCACATGGGGTCACAAAGAGTTGGAAACGACTGAGCGACTAAACTGAGCTGAACTGATGGCACATGAGAGTAATGCTAATGGCT
>NW_011491807.1:0-686 GCF_000754665.1 Bison bison bison | reverse complement strand
ATATTAAGGATTGATTTCCTTTAGGATTGACTGGTTTGATCTCCTTGAAGTCCAAGGGAGGAAGCCCTTTGTGTGAATCATCTCGCATAATCTTTAAAAATTTTTTTCACTTAATCTTTATAACAACCAAAGAAGGTGGCTTATCTTGTTCTCACTCTTTTTAAAGTGAAGAAATTGAAGCTCAGAGAGTTGAAATGACATTCTCAGATTCATGCAGCCACTGTGTAGTAGTAAGGTTGAGGGGTTGCATTCAGGAATCAGACTACAGAGACATACTTAATCACTATTGTGTGGTAGTTTGAGCATTCTTTGGTATTGCCTTTCTTTGGGATTGGAATGAAAACTGACCTTTTCCAGTCCTGTGGCCACTATTATGCAGTGGAAGTGACAAATAGATTCAAGGGATTAGATCTGATACACAGAGTGCCTGAAGAACTATGGACAGAGATTACTGACACTGTACAAGAGGCAGTGGTCAAGACCATCCCCAAGAAACAGAAATGCAAAAAAGCAAAATGGTTGTCTGAGGAGGCCTTACAAATAGCTGAGAAAAGAAGAGAAGCGAAAGGTAAAGGAGAAACGGAAAGATATACCCATTTGAATGCAGAGTTCCAAAGAATAGCAAGGAGAGATAAGAAAGACTTACTCAGTGATCAGTGCAAAGAAATAGAGGAAAAGAATATAAT
>NW_011491806.1:14185-15958 GCF_000754665.1 Bison bison bison | reverse complement strand
GATGAACATGCTAATCTTCATACCAATGCTAAAAGATTGCACTCTAAATACCATATTCCCCTCACTGAAGTGAGACATATCATTAAATCCTGTGATGCCTGTGCTGCTCTGCACTTACGTACCACAGTTTCAGGAGTTAATCCTCGTGGGCAACAGCCTAACTCCCTTTGGCAATCTGACTTCACTCATTGCTCCTTGGGAAAGTTTTCTTTGCTTTTTGTCTCAGTTGATAAATTTTCAGGTTTTATATGGGCAGTGCCTGTCTCTTCAGAATCCAGCAAACACGCCGTGTCCACACTTTTACTCACCCTCCCTGTTATGGGAATACCTTCAGTCTTAAAAACAGATAATGGGCCTGCATTTACCTCTCACTCGTTTCATTCATTTCTAATGGAATGGAATATAACACACATCACAGGGATACCCTACAATCCCCAAGGTCAAGCAATTATCGAAAGAACCCATCATACTCTTAAAACTCATTTATTAAAACAGAAAGGGGGAATATGGAAGAGGAGATGCACTTCTTATCCTATGACCCCTCAACAGTTATTATCTTTAATTCTTTATTCCTTAAATTTTTTAAAAAAATTTAATAAAAGATAGTTCTGTTACTCATGCAGACAGACATTTTGCAGAGGAAAACAGTAGGAAACCGTTAGAAGCCAACACACCAATATGGTATAAACAATTTAATCAATGGTTGCCAGGAATCTTATGACTCCTAGGCAGAGGTTATGGTCTTGTTGTTGCAGATGGAGAAGAAATCTAGGTTCCACTTCGCCATGTCCGTTACCAAGAAGGACCCCGAGACCAGACTCCCCCGACAGGTGATGCAGCTGACACAAAGGTTGTTTTCAATGACCATAGAGAAGCCGAAGAGAAAATGTCAACGTCTGAGCCCCTACCGTAGGACCTGAGCAATGGCATGTGTGGAAGATTCCTGTTACATTGGAGCACTTTGCCAGTGTGTATGGGACTGCAAAAGCCTTAAAACCTCAAAACTATACCTTTTTATACAATAGTACAGGTTATATCCAATCTTGTGTGCACCTCCTGTACATGTTTATTGTAGGTAACTTCTATATAGATCTTTCTGCTAAGATTGTTAACTGTACAGCATGTGCCTTGTATACGTGTTTAAACCATACTATTTCATATCATTATGTCAACATTGCAATAGTCAAGCAAAGATCTGATTTGTGGCTTCCTGTTAACCTAACAGAACCATGGACCGACTCTGTATTTCTCTCAGTTTTGCTCAAATTTGGCTTAAGGAGGTCAAAGCGCATAATAGGATGGATTATTGCTGGCATTCTTAGTCTAATATTTATTGTTACAGTAGGAACCCTATCTAGTATGGCACTACACAATTCTATACAGATGTCTCTACTCAAAACTCTGTTCCTCCTCTGACGGAGTCCAACTAGCAGCTGCCATGCTTAAAATAAAAACAAAAGGAGGATATGTTGGGAGGCACAGTGCAAAATAGCCTTGAAGGAGAAGGTCCTTGGGGAAATGGTGAAGGGCCAGAAGTACCCAGGCATTGTGTACTGATAGCTGAAAAACATTTCCTGCCTTTGGCTATGCTCGGCGCCAAAATTTAGCAATTAAACATTAAAGAGGTTGCTTGAGAAAATGGGTCATGGATAAACACATGGGTCATTAAGAATGCACTGTTCCTTGAAGTATGTTTTACTGATTATATCTTAGCCTTGTACATGCTCTGCTGGCCATATGCTCTAAGCTCTTTGTTCCTCGCTCCTATAAAAA
>NW_011491806.1:12136-13001 GCF_000754665.1 Bison bison bison | reverse complement strand
GAGGAAGGAAATAAAGCTAAGGAAGGAAATATTAAATTACTAAGGAAGAAAGAGCCAACCAAATCTGGAAGGAATATACTAGACAGATATCCAGAGACCAAAGTCTGGAGCTTGCCACGTGTGCAGAACAGAGCTATTGTGTGAGAGACTCGCTGGTTGTTTATTTAGTCTCTCATCCCTGATTTGCCTTTCTTTTCAAACTCTCATCTGTGATGCAGAAGGTGGGTCTCTGCAAGTCACTGCAACAGTTCAGAGACTTTTTTGCCAGGTGGCCTTTGTTAGGTTCTGAAAGTAGGGGGCACTAGAGGGAGACTGAAGGTGGGAAACACAGCTAATGTGCTACCTGATTCTGCTACTAGTGGCACCTCAGCACTGGGACCTGACTCCAGCTCCTGGCTATTAGCACATGGAGAACCAGCCTCATCCTGCTCCCTCACAAATATGTCCAGTAACCAGGCAATGACCTCTCCTTGGAGGTCTGATCATCAATTTTTTAGGGCCTCTCTTCTGAATTCTCAGGTCTGGAGATCTGTCCTAAGATATGGTAGCTGCTTTCTAAAATCGTTATCCCAGTGTTTCACTTCTAGCCCTCTAATCCCTATGTTCCCTTGGTATCTCTAATTTTCTTGAAGAGATCTCTAGAAGAAGAAGATATTAAGAAGAGGTGGCAAGATTACACAGAAAAATTGTACAAAAAAGATCTTCAAAACCAAGATAATCATGATGGTGTGATCACTCACCTACAGCCAGACATCATGAAATATGAAGTCAAGTGGGCCTTAAAAAGCATCACTATGAACAAAGCTAGTGGAGGTGATGGAATTTCAGTTGAGCTATTTCAAATCCTGAAAGATGACGCTGTGAA
>NW_011491806.1:11104-12036 GCF_000754665.1 Bison bison bison | reverse complement strand
ACCGTCACAAAAAGAAGTCCCCACTGTCTCATTCTGTCCTGAATAGATGTCACATAAATAATTTCCTTCCCCGGGATGTCCAAACATCCGACAAGCAGTTCCCAACTGTGCAACATGAAGCACCAAGAAGGAAAACACAGTGTGCATTTACCCAGATTTATGTGGCCGTGAAACCTTCTTGTGAAACGAATGTCCCATGGAACACACCTAGAGGAAAGCGATTCTAGATTTGCCCAGTTCAAACTGTGTTATACACAGCTTTAGGCTCAACTCAACAATTTTTTAAAATATTTATTTATTTATTTTTGGCTGTGTTGGGTCATAGTTGCAATACTTAAGATCTTTCATTGCAGCACACAGGTTTAGTTGCCCCGAGGCATGTGGGATCTTAGTTCCCCGACCAGGGATCTAACCCGTGTCTCCTGCATTGGAGGGCAGATTCTTAACCATTGGACCACCAGGGAAGTCCCTCAACTCTGAGAATTTAACAGGGGCTGTGGCGTTGCAGCAAGCTTAACAAGGTACCATGGCTTACCTTTCCTGCTCCCACAGGTCCAACCACAACTAACAGTTCACCAGGTCTGACAGTAAACGAAAGGCCTTGTAGGGTTGGGGTTTCTGATTCCTGCAAATTAAAGTTTATAAAGATGTGCCCCTTTCAATTAAGGAACACACATTACTTCAGAAAATGGAGAAAATAACAAAATAGTCATTGATATGCTAAACATAGCCCACATTTTTCTCCTTCCTATTTTAAGATAATGTGTTCTATAGGACTTTTCATCCAATCTTTTCTCTTCCAGGGTCTGAAACAACTTCAGTTGTCTTTAGAAGGCTCCTATCCATATGGACACAGTATTAGATAGCCACAGAATTTAGCAGTTGAAATGACAAGCTGAAATTTGAAATGCAAATTTTATGATGTATACTAA
>NW_011491806.1:9904-11004 GCF_000754665.1 Bison bison bison | reverse complement strand
ATGTTTCAATACTATTCTCTCAAATCATCCCACCCTCACCTTCTCCCACAGAGTCCAAAAGTCTGTTCTTTATATCTGTGTCTCTTTTGCTGTTGTGCATATAGGGTGGTCGTTACCATCTTTCTAAATTCCATGTATATGCGTTAATATACTGTATTGGTATTTTTCTTTCTGACTTACTTCATTCTGTATAATAGGCTCTGGTTTCATCTACCTCATTAGAACTGATTCAAATGTTTTCTTTTTAATAGCTGAGTAATATTCCATTGTGTATATGTACCACAACTTCTTTATCCCTTCATCTGTCAATGGATATCTAGGTTGCTTCCTTGTCCTACCTATTGTAAACAGTGCTGCAATGAACAATGGGATACATGTATCATTTTCAGTTTTGGTTTCCTCAGGGTATATGCCTCAGAGTGGGATTGCTGGGTCATATGGTGGTTTTATTCCTAGCTTTTTAAGGAATCTCCATACCATCTTCCATAGTGGCTGTATCAATTTACATTCCCACCAACAGTGCAAGAGTTTTCCTTTTATAGACATCCTCTCCAGCATTTATTGTTTGTAGACTTTTGATGACGGCCATTCTGATCAGTATGAGGTGATATCTCATTGTCGTTTTGATTTGCATTTCTCTAATAATGAGTGATGTTGAGCATGTTTTCATGTGTTTGTGAGCCATCGGTATGTCTTCTTTGGAGAAATGTCTGTTTAGGTCTTTTCCCACTCTTTGGGTTGTTTGTTTCTCTGGCATTGAGTTGTATGAACTGTTCATATATTTTTGAAAGTACTCCCATGTCAGTTGTTTCATTTGCTATTATTTTTTCCCATTCTGAAGGTTGTCTTTAAATCTTGCTTATAGTTTCCTTTGAAGTACAAAAGCTTTTAAGTTTAATCAGGTCCCACTTGTTTACTTTTGTTTTTATTTCTATTACTCCAGGAGGTGGTCATAGAGGATCTTGAACTCATGGTGGATTTGGATTCATTGTTGATGTATGGCAAAACAAACACAATATTGTAAAGTAATTAGCCTCCAATTAAAATAAATAAATTTATTTTTATGTTTATTTTTTTACATTTAATTTTTTTAATTTAAT
>NW_011491806.1:8850-9804 GCF_000754665.1 Bison bison bison | reverse complement strand
CACATATGCTATGACTAGATAGCATATTCAAAAGCAGAGACATTACTTTGCCAACAAAGGTTCATCTAGTCAAGGCTATGGTTTTTCCTGTGGTCATGTATGGATGTGAGAGTTGGACTGTGAAGAAGGCTGAGCGCCAAAGAATTGATGCTTTTGAACTGTGGTGTTGGAGAAGACTTCTTGAGAGTCCCTTGGACTGCAAGGAGATCCAACCAGGCCATTCTGAAGGAGATCAGTCCTGTGATTTCTTTTGAAGTAATGATGCTGAAGCTGAAACTCCAGTACTTTGGCCACCTCATGTGAAGAGTTTTAAAAGACTCTGATGCTGGGAGGGATTGGGGGCAGGAGGAGAAGGGGACGACAGAGGATGAGATGGCTGGATGGCATCACTGACTCGATGGACATGAGTCTGGGTGAACTCCGGTAGATGGTCATGGACAGGGAGGCCTGGTGTGCTGTGATTCATGGGGTCGCAAAGAGTCGGACATGACTGAGCGCCCGATCTGATCTGATCTGCTCAGTTCTAGAAACAAAGAAGTTGATTTAATTCAGTAAAGACAGGAAAAGCAGACTTAAGACTTAAAAACATCCTATGATATTTTTATAATTCAGTTCTTCCCAGAACTGAATCAGTTGAGTTCAGTCGCTCAGTCGTGTCCGACTCTTTGAGACCCCGGGAATCGCAGCACACCAGGCCTCCCTGTCCATCACCAACTCCCGGAGTTCACCCAGACTCACGTCCATCAAGTCAGTGATGCCATCCAGCCATCTCATCCTCTGTCGTCCCCTTCTCCTCCTGCCCCCAATCCCTCCCAGCATCAGGGTCTTTTCCAATGAGTCAACTCTTCGAATGAGGTGGCCAAAGTACTAGAGTTTCATCTGCAGCATCATTCCTTCCAAAGAAATCCCAGGGCTGATCTCCTTCAGAATGGACTGGTTGGATCTCCTTTTTTT
>NW_011491806.1:4616-7988 GCF_000754665.1 Bison bison bison | reverse complement strand
TCATATATGATATTATACATATTTCAATGCCATTCTCCCAAATCAACCCACCCTCTCCCTCTCCCCCAGAGTCCAAAAGACTGTTCTATACATCAGTGTCTCTTTTGCTGTCTCGTATACAAAAATTTATCTCATTGAGGGTTCTGTCTATGTTTTCCTCTAAGAATTTTCTAGTTTCTGGTCTTATATTTAGGTCTTTAGTCCATTTTGAGTTTATCTTTGTGTATGGTGTTAAGAAGTGTTCTAATTTCATTCTTTTACAATATAGCTGTCAAGTTTTCCCAGAACCACTTATTGAAAGGCTGTCTTTGCCCCATTATATATTCTTGCCTCCCTTGTCAAAAATAAGGTACTCATAGGTACATGGGTTTATTTCTGGGTTTTCTATCTTGTTCAGTTGATCTATATTTCTGTTTTTGTTTCACTACCATACTGTCTTGATGACTGTAGCTTTGCAGTATAATCTGAAATCAGGAAAGTTGATTCCTTCAGCTCCATTCTTCTTTCTCAGGACTGCTTGGCTATTCGGGGTCTTTTGTGTTTCCATCCATGAAAAATGCCATTAGTAACTTGATAGGGATCACATTGATTCTTTGGTAGTATAGTCATTTTCATAATATTGATTCTTCCTACCCAGGAACATGGAATATCTCTTCATCTGTTTATATTGTTTTGAACACAAACATACTAAAAACATTCTAAAATATGTCTAAAACATTAACATACTAAAACAATGACAATTATTTTTCATCATTAAAAAGGAGACTTGGATATTATAGGAATACAAATATATCAGTAAAAAGCTAGATTTTTAAACATGAGAAAATTTTTTTAAGCTTCTCCACTCCTTTCTTGTCTGATACTGAGAGTTCTATTTTACTACTTTCACTCAGTTATGACAACAAAATAATGAGCCACATACATTCAGCTTCCTGTCCCCACACCTCACAGTTTCCCAGGGCCAGACACTGAGCTCCCTCCCTGTTCAGGCTTCGGAATCTGGCATTGCTCTGTCATTTTGTCTCTCCAGTCCTGTAAATTCCAACATTACAAACATATGTACTTTAAGTTCAAGATGTGCTAATATGTTGAAAGCTCTCTTGAAAGTGAAATAGAGAACACGTCAAATGCCTTAGGCTGATTTTACATGCAATCTCTGTTAGTTGCAAACATTATCCCTGATTTTGAGAATTTATAACATACTTCCAGTAGTGTACAAGTCACATTTTACACCATGGGTAAAATCTAAAAATTCTCCAATAAATCTATGTCACAGTTATCTATAGCAGTCATGATCTAGGAATGGAGGACTTATTACCTTATCCCAAAAAGCAGTAAAATCTTTCATGTGCACGATTGTTTTATCATCTGATGGCAGTTGAGTGGTGAGCTGTGATATCTCATCAAGTAACAAAAAGTTCTACAGAAAAAGGAAAAACATAGACAGTTTAGTCTGCGGGATGAAACACAAACAAAAATAATTGCTTCCCTGGAATTTGCAGTAAAAATCTATACAACCTACAAATTGTTTTGCCATTTGTATTTGAAGTGTTGGTTCACATAAGAACAAACTAATATATAGATAATATACACTATTATTACAGCATATAGTATGTACATTCATAATATAGTACATATAGTATACATAGAGTTCTTTATATAAGGGAGTGTGTGTGTGTGTATAATGTGTGTATATGCATGTGTATATATGACATAAATAGAGTGCCTGGCCATGAGTCTATCTGCAACTTTCTCAACATTTCTCAGTGTACAAATTTTTCCCTAAGGAGAAAATATAGCTCTAAAATCCAACACATTTAGAACCTGGATATTTATATTGCTTTAGTCTTGTGTTACCAGCAATAAACATGGGAGCTGACAGGAAATTATTCCATACATATTTACTGAATCCCACTATGCACCAAGCACCATGTGACACTGCTAGGAACATAGAGAGGAAGGCCATTCCCAGGCCTTCTTCAATCAGGTGGCACAAAACAGTCTGGAAACACAAGACCTACAGCAGAGATGCTGAATTAAAACTCTGGCTCTATTGTGGGTCATGACCCTCATGTGAGCACTTAAGACCACTCTGCTTTTCTCATGTGTGTTAAATCAATATCACTGCTTTTCATTAACTATCACTTGTTATCATTCTAAAAAGAAAATGTTCTTATTAAATTTCTACCTCTTAAAAATACTTCACAAGCATCTTTTCACTGTCACTTATCTCTTCTCTTTGGTCAGTACCTTCTCTCCAGCTCGACAGGAATGGCTGCATCTTCCACTTCTTGCTATTTTCACAGCACTTAGCAGTCATTCAATGTGATTTAGCTGAATAAAACCAAGTAAGTCCTGTGAACCACTACAAAGCTAACATAAACATATGCCAGAAAACTCTCTCTTGCCCTGCAAATGTTAGATGTATTAATAACTCAATGAAAGAAACTACAGTGGTAGAGAAATTGAGTAAACAACTGAGACCACCTCCATTACCCACACCCCTAAGAACTATGAATGTGTGGCAGAGACTGCTGACTGTCCTCAAAATCTGCTCTCATTTTTCTGTGGTAACAAACCCTGGATTTTGGTTGCACATGGCAGTTTGGAAGGCGGGCCTCTCTCTCCAGCCTCACAAACAGATAGGCACAGCCATGTGGCTAAATTGAGGTCAGTGGAGAGTGACAGCAACCAGGACCTTCCTCCACCCCATGTCCTGGGCCTTGGAGGCTGCCAGCGGGGTCAAGGTCACATGCAGTGGAGTAATATAATAAGAGAGAAAGAGTCTGGGTCCAAATACCATGGAGGTTCACACTAGCCATGGGACTTGTTATGGGGAGAGTTGTATCACCACAAAAAAGATATGTCCTAACCCCAGTTAGCTCATAATGTGACTGTATTTGGAAATATGGTTGTTATAGGTGTAATCCATTAAGGTGAAATCACAGTGGAGTAGAGTGGGCCCTGAATCCAACATGATTAGTGCCCTTATAAGAAGAGAGATGTAGAGACAGACACACCAGCAGAAAACAGGCAGATGATGATGGAGACAGAGGCTGGAGTGATGGCAATTACAAGCCTAGGAAAAACAAGGTTTGTCTGAAACCATTTAAGTTAACAGAGCTGACAAAGGAGTCCCCCTTACAAGATTTTGAGAGATCGTGGCCCTGCTGACACCTTGATTTCAGACTTTCAGCCTCCAGGTCTGTGAAACAATATACTTCTGTGCTTTTAGGTCTTGTGGTTTGTATTACTTTGTAAAGACAGCCCCAGGAAGAGAATATAGAGCATTACAAGGACTCTTGCATGAAAGAAAAGCAAACTATCCTTGTAAGCAGCTTTAATATGGGCAATTCTAGGACCCAGAGGCAA
>NW_011491806.1:0-1690 GCF_000754665.1 Bison bison bison | reverse complement strand
AGACAGCTTTTTCCTCTCAACTGATTTTAGTTTTAAAAAGGTCCTGTTATCTTTTGCATTTGCTAAGGTACATTTTAGATTTCTTTCTACAACTAGGGTGATGTTTCCCAAACGTGATTTATTTTCAGGGACACAGGGACACTTACTAAAGACATAGGTAAGTTGGACCCCAGCAAAGGAATAGTGAATCAGAAACTCCAAGATGTGATAATTTAGTTTTAATAAGCACACCAGGTGATTCTCATGAACTAGAGACCTACATTCTTTATAGGGTTGTAAAACTAAATGGGTTGAAGAAGTTTCTATTAATAGGATCTAAAAGAAAAAAAAATACTTCCAAGATTACTTCAACACACCATGGAGCAGTTTCCAATGCAAACAATCTCACCACTCTTATTCTCAGCTATTTGCCCTGCCTTTACTGCAAACTACCATCAACAGATCTCTAAATTCCAAGACCACCTTCCAGCCATGAAGAGAAAATTTAGGTGTTTTTCCCAAATCAAAGGTGTGTCCTTCATCAGGACACAAAGCAACCTGACAAAGTCAGCACAAGGAAAATTCAAAGTTCTCCCCAGATCATAATTTTAATGTTACTGCACACACCTACACAGGAAGAAGTCTCAGGCCTTAGACATTGAGTTCATTTTAGTAGAAAAGAAGTAAAAAATCCACCCAAGTATTTGAGCACAATTCTCTGAAAACCTTCTACAGGACCCCTTTCCCACTACACTCTCTGGTGCGTCACATCATCCATCAGAGAATCAGAGTTATCACTGTCTCCACTTCAACCATGCTTAACGGTTAGGTATTTGCAGGATCCCAGACATGATGGAGCTAGAAGGTCCCTTCAGTTGCACGTGTTCTGAGCATCTGCTATTTCTGAGCACTACGAAAATGAACAAGGCACTGTCTGTAAGAAGTCTGGAATTCCAGGAAAGAAAGAAATCCATAAACACATGGCTTAGTGAGGACAATGTCATATCCAAGAGCTCAAAGGAAGATATGGGGATTCAAGAGGGTGTGATGGTTAATTTTATTAACCAGACACTCGGTAGATCAGCCCCCAGACACTTGCTCAAACATGTATTACAGTGAAAGCATTTTTAGATGAGACCGACATTTAAATCAGTAGAGTCTGAGTAAATCAGATTATCCTCCATAACATGGGTAGGCCTCATCCAATTAGTCAAAGGTCTTAAGAGAAACTAGACTGACCAACTCCAAAGAGGAGGGAATTCTGTCTCAAGAGCACCTTCAGACTAGAGATGAATTTTAGCATAAAGTCTCATGGTATAAATCTTCTTTTATGATGGCCATCAAGACAGACTATTTTTGTTAAACAAGTAAGAGTGTTTCTAGTTTACTACAAGGCCCAGGAGCCAAACCAGCAGGGGCTACATGAACACCTGGCTGCACAGGGCACAGCTAGCTTTTCTCTTTAGAGAGCAGGTTCACCAATTTCAGTCAGTCTGGGTACACAGATGGATGCACAGAACAAGCAAAAGATTCAGACCTATTGCCCCACTGGATTAGATTCAGCTCCCCTGATTTTAGACTCCCATCAAGGCGCAATGTTCCAGGAATGCCTAACTCCAATCTGCTCCCTCCTCTGCATTTCTCTGGCTTCTAGTGCAGACTGACCACCCTGGTCTTTTGTGGGGCCCCAGCAATATGTGAACCGTGAAAT
>NW_011491805.1:19892-21805 GCF_000754665.1 Bison bison bison | reverse complement strand
AGAGATTCTTCACTTACTCTGCCACACCAACCTCTGAATCTCCTCCCTTCCCAGACCTGGTCTATCTCCATGCCAAGTTGTCTTCATTTTACCCACAAACAGACCCCACTCACAGGCTTATACTGATAGGCCATGCCCAGGTCACACCCAGGGACTGCCAACTCCTCCCCTATTTCCTTTGTTTGTCTCCCTGACACTGTGGATTGGGAATCACTTAGCAGAAGGTGAGTATGCAGACAAAGCTCTGTCCTAGACCTCAGGGAAGACCTGTCTGGTAGGGTTATGCCCCCTTCTACCTGTTCTTGCATCTTACCCCCACTTTCAGTGTTGGAGTCATTTCTTTACATCTGCCTTTATAGTAGTAGAAGATGAACCACTGAACCATTTCCTCTGGCTCTTATCTTCCAGATACTTGGCCCAGGGTAAGGAGGAATTGGAGATCAGTGCTCATATAAAGACATGGAAATGAGGTCTTCCTTAGGAGTTGAGATTTTAGAGTGACAATAAATTATGGTTCTATGACTACTACTGCCTTCTCCTTTCCTGGAGTTAACCCTCAGTGTCCTATTCTATGGGCCTTAAATAAAAGAATACCAGAGTCTTTCTTCTCAGTCAATATGCCTCTGGGTGACTCTTTCCCTGACTCTCTATTTCCCGCATCTGCCCAATAGAAACCAATTGTGAGATCTACCCCATCACTCTGAGAGGTGGAGAATGCAAAAAGAGCCATATCAGGCCTGATTTAGACTGGAAGTTTTTTGTGTGCCTACATTTTCTCAAGGTCTCCTTCTGGGTCAGCAACCCTGGGGGGTTCTTGTGTATCATTTTAGGCCCAGAACTGACATGTCAAAAGTAGCCTGCTACATTGTGGCAAATAAGCTAGCAGGCCTTGTGGCCAAATTGCCTGCACTTGACTCCTTACTAGTTATTTGACCTAAGATATGTTGCTAAATCATTCTGACTTCAGTTACTGTGTTCTAGAAATGGGATTCATGATGGTATCTCTTTCATAGGAGTGTTTTGAGGATTAAATGAAAGGATGCAAAAGTCCTTGATCAGAAGATATTTGTTGAATAAATGAATAAACTAAATGATACAGTTTCTATTCTGGCTCAGGATCACAGATCCAATAAATACCAAATATAATACCTGCCACTCACTGTGTGTCCCTCTGTAATGCAAGCTTCATGAGGGCAGAAGCTTTATGTCTGTTTTGTTCCTCAACCTTTTAGAGCAGGGCCTAAGAAATAATAAGGGCTTGATAGATATATTTCTTGAATGAATGAATACTATATTCCAAGTACTATGTTAGGCATGTGGGACAGAGTTCTAAGACAGACAATACCTGTCCTCACAGAGTTTGCAATCTAATCATTAAATTGACATGTGCTTAGTCACTCAGTCATGTCAAACTCTTTGCAACTGCATAGACTGTTGCCTGCTAGGCTCCTCTGTCCATGGGGATTCTCCAGGCAGGAATACTGGAATGGGTTGCCATGTCCTCCTCCAGGGGATCTTTCCAGCCCAGGGATCGAACCCAGGTCTCCCTCATTGCAGGTGGATTCTTTACCACTTGAGCCACCAAGGAATCACAACAATAATTGAATCTTGGATAAATACTGTGAAAGAATAAGGAAGGATTCTGTGACAGTGATACACAAAAGGAATTTCCTAGTCTGGGAGGTTAGAGGGAGTCTTCCAGGGCCAGTACCATCTGAACCTGAAGAAGGAGTGAATCAGATGACATGTAAAGAGGAGAATGTGGCAATGAGCTTGGATCACTCAAAGATTAGAAAATGGTGAGCATGGCTGGATTGTGGTAAGAAAGGGAATGAGTAACAGGAAGTAGGATTGGAGAGCCTGGAAGGGGCCAGATTATGTAGGGCTTCGTGGACCATGGTAAAAAATTTGTC
>NW_011491805.1:15218-16990 GCF_000754665.1 Bison bison bison | reverse complement strand
ATTGCTGGGTTGTATGGCAGTTCTATTTCCAGTTTTTAAAGGAATCTCCACACTGTTCTCCATAGTGGCTGTAGTAGTTTGCATTCCCATCAACAATGTAAGAGGGTTCCCTTTTCTCCACACCCTGTCCAACATTTATTGCTTGTAGACTTTTGGATAGCAGCCATTCTGACTGGCGTGAAATGGTACCTCATTGTGGTTTTGATTTGCATTTCTCTGATAATGAGTGACGTTGAGCATCTTTTCATATGTTTGTTAGCCATCTGTATGTCTTCTTTGAAGAAACGTCTGTTTAGTTCTTTGGCCCATTTTTTGATTGAGTTGTTTATTTTTCTGGAATTGAGCTGCAGGAGTGCTTGTATATTTCTGAGATGAATTCTTTGTCAGTTGCTTCATTTACTATTATTTTCTCCATTCTGAAGGCTGTCTTTTCACTTTGCTTATAGTTTCCTTTGT
Organism: Bison bison bison; assembly: GCF_000754665.1. NCBI lineage: Eukaryota > Metazoa > Chordata > Mammalia > Artiodactyla > Bovidae > Bison > Bison bison. Next base: position 16,534 of record NW_011491805.1, on the reverse strand, counting down.
TGTGCAGAAGCTTTTAATTTTAATTAGGTCCCATTTGTTTATTTTTGCTTTTATTTCCAATATTCTGGGAGGTGGGTCATAGAGGATCCTGCTGTGATTTATGTCGGAGATTGTTTTGCCTATGTTCTCCTCTAGGAGTTTTATAGTTTCTGGTCTTATGTTTAGATCTTTAATCCATTCTGAGTTTATTTTTGTGTATCGTGTTAGAAAGTGGTCTAGTTTCATTCTTTTACAAGTTGTTGACCAGTTTTCCCAGCACGACTTGTTAAAGAGATTGTCTTTTCTCCATTGTATAGTCTTGCCTCCTTTGTCGAAGATAAGGTGTCCATAGGTGCGTGGATTTATCTCTGGGCTTTCTGTTTTGTTCCACTGATCTATATTTCTGTCTTTGTGGCACTCAGTTTACTTTATAGTCCAACTCTCACAACCATACATGGCCAATGGAAAACCCATAGCCTTGACTAGACAGAACTTTGTTGACAAAGTAAAGTCTCTGCTTTTCAATATGTTGTCTAGGTTGGTCATAACTTTTCTTCCAAGGAGTAAGCATCTTTTAATTTCATGGCTGCAGTCACCATCTGCAGTGATTTTGGAGCCCAGAAAAATGAAGTCAGCCACTGTGTCCACTGTTTCCCCATCTAATTGCCATGAAGTGATGGGACCATATGCCATGATCTTCGTTTTCTGAATGTTGAGCTTTAAGCCAACTTTTTCACTCTCCTTTCATTTTCATCAAGAGGCCCTTTAGTTCTTCTTTGCTTTCTGCCATAAGGGTGGTGTCATCTGCATATCTGAGGTTATTGATACTTCTCCTGGCAATCTTTATTCCAGGTTGTGCTTCTTCCAGCCCAGCATTTCTCATGATGTACTCTGCATATAAGTTAAATAAGCAGGGTTACAATATACGGCCTTGATGTACTCCTTCTCCTATTTGGAACCAGTCTGTTGTTCCATGTCCAGTTCTAACTGTTGCTTCCTGACCTGCATACAGGTTTCTCAAGAGGCAGGTGAGATGGTCTGGTATTCCCATCTCTTTCAGAATTTTCCAGTTTCTTGTGATCCAATAGTCAAAGGCTTTGGCTTAGTCCAACAGTCAAAGGCTTTGGCCTAGTCAATGAAGCAGAAATAGATATTTTTTCTGGAACTCTCTTGCTTTTTTGATGATCCAGCAGATGTTGGCAATTTGATCTCTGTTTCCTCTGCCTTTTTTAAAACCACCTTGGACATCTCAAAGTTCACGGTTCACGTATTGCTGAAGCCTGGCTTGGAGAATTTTAAGCATTACTTTACTAGTGTGTGAGATGAGTGCAATTGTG
>NW_011491805.1:13737-14450 GCF_000754665.1 Bison bison bison | reverse complement strand
CAGCGATCAATGCAAAGAAATAGAGGACAACAACAGAATGGGAAAGACTAGAGATCTATTCAAGAAAATTAGAGATACCAAGGGAAAATTTCATGCAAAGATGGGCTTGATAAAGAAGGCATTTATAGGATATATTAAATACTAGTTCTATACCTCATGAAGTCAAAGGCAGCTACTACAATTCTAAAGAAAATATTTCTCATTCAGAGGCTGCCCAGAGTTTGAACTACATGATAGTTTCTACATCTTTCCTGATTTGGAGTAGTTTCCCAAAATAAGTCATATTATTGGAAAACAAAGTTTATGCTTATGCAAAACAGGCTCTGGCATTTTATCAATACATTTGTGTACAGCAAGAATCCTTGCTCTGTACCCTTGGTGACCACAGAGAAATCAAGAGGCCATGATTACTGGTGTTGAGAGGAAGAAGCATACTTAAAACTGACATAATCTGGAGGCAAGCAGAAACAGAGATGGACTTTGTTGTGGTTTTCAGCCACCATTTGTTCCAGAAACACATTTCGCTTAAATAAGGGAAGTTTGGTCCAGTTTTGTAATGTTAATAGCTGCCAGTCTCTCAAACATTTTTTTTTTTTTTTTGATAAAGATCTTTTCCTGGCTAACAACGAGTTAAGAAGCTGGCCTCCAATTCTGATCAAATTTCTCACCATTAGTCAAAAACAAAACAAACAAACAAAAACCCTCCCCCAAAC
>NW_011491805.1:10218-13496 GCF_000754665.1 Bison bison bison | reverse complement strand
GCATCTGCCTGGAATGTCGGGAGACCCGGGTTCGGTCCCTGGTCGGGAAGATCCCCTGGAGAGGAAATGGCAAGCCACTCCAGTACTCTTGCCTGGAGAATCCCATGGGCGGAGGAGCCTGGTAGGCTACAGTCCATGGGGTTGCAAAGAGCCGGACACGACTGAGAGACTTCACTGTCTTTCTTTCTTTATGCTATTTACAGACTCGTATACCCATCACTGAAATCATTCTGAGATTGTGATACACTTCTGTTGAAACATTTCATCTATTTTATACCAATTTTCATTAAAGGAAAACTGATATGTAATTTTCTTCTTTATAGATATGAAAAGGAAGCAAGAAGGCAAAGATGAGAGAAACAGATGCTACCCGAATAGCAACGGTGCCATTTGCTTGTTTGGTCTTTGTACCAGCAACTCCCACACCATGGGGATAATCCAGTTCCCTCCAGATTACACGGTTTTCCTTGCAGTCAAGACTCACACAATGGACTCCACTCCTTTTCATGCCACTGCAATAACACAGACTGCTATTGTCAAGGGGGCTTTCAAAGCCTATATAAATATACTTCATTAGGAGATCCATACCTTTATCATCCAAGGATTGGACTGTATTTTCAATATCATTAGCTTTAAATGAGAGGAACACCTTCAAGACAATGTTGCTTGCTGAATCCTTCCCTGTCTGACTCTTGGTGTTGATGTGTGTGTGTCTGTGTGTGTGTGTGTTGGGGGCGGGGTGGGTTTCAGAGGTGCTTGTGGGGCCGCTGTCATTTTTCTTTGCTGCAGGAAGGAATCCACCTCGTCCTGATTTGGCTTGGCCTGGGCATTACCCCTGTCTTCCTCATGTGGGAACTTCTTCTCATCGTACTCATCCTAGTCCACCTTCTGGAAATAGGCTAAGGACATCGTTCTTTGACGTCCCCCATCCGTACCGATAGTGAAAGCCTCCTCTAGATTCTGCCTCTACCTTAGCAAGCCCAGCCCAGCTGGAATCCGCAGATTTGTGTCTCCCTGTTTGTAGACTTTTTGATGATGTCCATTCTGTCAGGCATGAGATGATTCTTTACTGTGGTTTTGATTTGCATTTCTCTACTAATGAGTGATATTGAGCATCTTTCCATGTGTTTATTAGCCATCTGTATCTCCAAAGACATGCTGCTGCTGCTAAGTCGCTTCAGTCGTGTCCGACTCTGTGCAACCCCATAGACGGCAGCCCACCAGGCTCCCCTGTCCCATTACTCTAGGAGGTGGGTAATAGAAGATCTTGCTGTGATTTATGTCAGTGAGTGTTCTGCCTATGTTTTCTTCTAATAGTTTTATAGTTTCTGGTCTTACATTTAAGTCTTTAATCCATTTTGAGTTTATTTTTGTGGATGGTGTTAGAAAGTGTTCCAGTTTCATTCTTTTACATGTAGCTGACCAGTTTTCCCAGCACCACTTGTTGAAGGGACTGTCCTTTCTCCATTATATATTTTTGCCTCCTTTGTCAAAGATAAGGTGTCCATACATGTGTGGATTTATCTCTGGACTTTCTATTTTGTTCGATTGATCTATATTTCTGCCTTTGTGCCAGTACCATACTGCCTTGGTAATAATTGTAGTTTTGTAGTGTAGTCTGAAGTCAGGCAGGTTGATTCCTCCAGTTCCATTCTTCTTTCTCAAGACTGCTTTGGCTATTCGGGGTCTTCTGTGTGCTGGGCAACTTTAACAGAATTATAAATCCTGGGTGTGAGGGGGAGCCATGGGACAGTTGTGAGCAGAGCAGCAATATGAACTAACTTTTGTTTTAAAATTATCATTCTGGATCCTGGGCTGAGAACTGATTGTAAAGGCTGACTATAAGAACCAACTATAAGTACGACCAAGAAGGAGGCTATTTTAGTCTTACGGGAAAAAATTAATGGTAGCTTAGACAAGAGAAATGGAGATGAAGGCAAGTGGTCAAGTTCAGAATATATTTTGGAAAAAGACCCAACAGATCTTTATAATAGATTGGATATGATAGGTGAAGGAGACAGAAAAGTCGAAGATGATCCCCAGGTTTTAGATTTGCATGATTTGCAAAAAGTTGTGTTCATGATGGAGCCATAGTCTGAGCTAGAGACCACTGGGTAAGCATAGGTTTTGGGGAGAGACATTCACGCTGGGGGAACCCAGAGACGACTCCCCCACAGGGGAAAATGTTCAGTTTCTTGTTTCTTTATTTTTTCTTGCCTATCTGCAATAAGCTTCAAAACAAGTTCATACATTCTACATCAAATTCCACTATCAGAGAATCTCTCCCTCATGTTGATGCATAGTATTTTCTGGCCTTTGTTAATAGTAAAAATTATACCTGGGAAATCACATCTACTCCTCTGACTTCAATTACCATTATTATTCTGAATACTTTCAATGTTCTATCTATAGCTGTGCACACTTCTCTGAGCTCCAGACCCACATGGCCAACCATCTACTGGATATCTTCCCCTGGACATCTTACATGCATCACAACCCTGCTATGAACCAAACCAAAGTCTTCATATTGCACCCTGTACATCTGTTCCTCTGCCCCATATGTCCTACTGGATACCCAGAGTTCCCTGACCAAAACAAAACATGTAAGTCATCTTTGATTGAGATGAGTCCTCAGATCTCACCCAACACTGAGTCCCACAGAAACTATCATCTTCTGCACAATATGGAGTGGTGACTAAGATCAGGTTCTAACACTGGCTTTTCTTGGCTTCTATCCTGGCTCTGTAACTTACTAGTCACTTAAATTTTCTGTTCCTCAGTGCCTTCACCTGAAAAATGGCGATGATAATAGTACTTATATCTACTTTATAAGGTTGTGAATTAATCCACATAGAGCACTTAGAACAGTTCCGTCTCACATAGGGAGCATTTCATGCCTGTTGGCTATCTATGATAATGGCTGTTACAATGATTTCTCAAATATCCCTCCTGACTATGACTGCCATAGTATAGACCTCCTTCTTGCCTGAATCACAAAATCCTCCTAACTTTGCTGAATTTGAACTTAATATACGTGCCATGACCCAAGTTTATTAAGTATGATTCCTATCCTTCTGGAGTCTGGAGAAGCAGGATAGCCTATATGTTCTCTGTCTAAGATGATAGCCACTAGTTTCAGGTGGCTATTAAACTTTAACTTTATTTAATAAATATTAAAATAAATATATTTTAATATAACATCTAAAATTAAATTCCTTCTGCTCAATGTTATGTGGCAGCCTGGATAGGAGGGGGGTTTGGGGGAGAATGGATACATG
>NW_011491805.1:8976-9773 GCF_000754665.1 Bison bison bison | reverse complement strand
AAAACATTAAATTCCTTAGTAAGAGTAACCACATTTTAAGTGCTCATCAACTTGAAGTCAGGTAATAGGCTACTATTTACATCCCAGACCTGTCATTTCTATCACTGTAAACTTGGGCAAATTATACAACCTATCAGAGCCTATCTTTTCATCTATTAAATGGGTCTAATAATATTAGTACCTACCTTAAAGGGTTGTTGTAAAGATAAAATGAGTTGATACTTATAAAGTGTTCATAATAATGCTTGATAAAATTATTATTGTAATTTAGCAGTAGTGATACTACACAAACACACACACATTAATACACACATCATCTCAGAGTAAAGAAGTATTACAGTTGATGAATCTTAAGGGCTAAGTGTTTATTCTATCAGTTGGTTCTGTATAAGTTCAGCATGGTGCACTGGAACCATTGTTAAGCTAGGATTCTGGAGAATCCAAGTTTTAGTTCTAGTAGTGGTTTTAGCCATGATTATAGAATTTGTTTTCTATATAACCTTGGGCACATTGTTTCCCCCTCACTGGCCTCAGTGGAGTGATTGGACAACTGTAGGTGATATCTCTGCTCTACAAGTTGAAGCAAGCTTAAAGAGAAAGGATCCTGTTTCAGATGGCATAAAGAAGCTAAGATAGATGAAAAGAAAAATTGGTACATCTGTCCATCAGCAGATGAATGGATAAGGAACTTGTGATACATATGTGCAATGGAATATTACTCAGCTATTAAAAAAAACACATTTGAGTCAGTTCTAATGAGGTGAATGAAACTGGAACCTATTACACAGAGTGAAGTC
>NW_011491805.1:8387-8774 GCF_000754665.1 Bison bison bison | reverse complement strand
GGGGTTCAGGATAGGGGGCACATGTGCACCGGTGGCTGATTCGTGTCAATGTATGGCAAAAATCATCACAATATTATACAGTAATTATCCTCCAATTAAAATAAACTTTAAAAACTTGGTATATCTGAGAGATAGTAATTAAAATCACCATTTATCAAGTGTTAACTCTGCACTGGACACCATATATGCCATACATTATTTCATTTAATTCTCAGAACATCCCTGTGCATTAGTTTTTATCCTCATTCAGCTAATGAAGAAACTGAGGCTAGAGAAGCAAGGGTTTGGAAAAGCAAAGCCACTGTTCACTTTCAAATAGCAGTGGTGAATGATAAGGTAGACATTCAAACTCAGGTCTGCCTACACCAAGACAACTTTCTGAACCAC
>NW_011491805.1:6899-7217 GCF_000754665.1 Bison bison bison | reverse complement strand
CTGCCATTTCCTTCTTCAGGGGATCTTCCTGACCCAGGGATCAAACCCAGGTCTCCTGCATTCTAGGCAGATTCTTTACTGTCTGAACAACCAGGGAATTTCTTCTATGTCCTTGTTAAACATTTCTTGAATTTTCTCAATCCTTGTCTCTAGTCTATTTATCTGTGATTCCATTTTGTTTTCAAGATTTTGGATCATTTTTACTATCATTATTTCTAAATTCTTTTTCAGGTAGACTCCCTATCTCCTCTGGAGAGAGTGCGGAGAAAAGGGAACCCTCTTACACTGTTGGTGGGAATGCAAACTAGTACAGCCACT
>NW_011491805.1:3857-5461 GCF_000754665.1 Bison bison bison | reverse complement strand
TCACCTAGCCCTCTGGGCTGGGAAGGAGGCTGTTTCTTCTGAGGTCCTCCCTTCCGCTTTTCCTGGCCTGGTCAGTGAGTCCTTCTTCATAGTATTTGAATCAGAGGAAACAGATAGACTGAGGAAGTGAAGAAAAAACAGGCTGCCTGGGCTCTACAAGCCAATGTAAACACTCAGTGGTTTCCTGTTGTTGCAGCCCAAAGCGTCCCATGACATCATTCCTGTCCTTTCCAGAACACACTGGCTTGGCGCAGTCTTCCAATCTGCCCAGGGCTGAGTGGTAGTTGCACCCCCCTTCCCCACCAGGATTATATCCTCCGGAACTGTATAACTTCTCTGGGCCAATCATTCCCCACCTGCTCAGCCAGTCATTTAGGTCTTTCTAGCCCTATAAGGTTTTCGAGGCTACAGAGGCCCCAGTGGCTTTTGGGTCAGAGTAAGATTTCCTAAACTGGAAAAGTTATTTTACTTCTTTTAATGGAGACTTGGAGTCAGGAGAAGGGGGAAGGGTGTAACACACAGACTGTGATACAGGCCCTAACTGCTTCCTCCCTTCTGTACTTCAGCAAAGAGCATACAAGTTTCTGTTCTCAGTGTTGGTCACAAATTCCTAGGAACAGAATTGTAAAGGCCCATTTAAGACCTCATAGTCTAATCTTTCCATGGTAAAGATGAGAGCACTAAGGCCCAGAGAAGGAAAAGGAACCGGTCCCAGTTACATCATTGGTCAGTGCAGCATAAGCCATTCACTCCAGAGGTCTGAACCTGAGCTATCTCAATCATGAGCAGCATAATATGGTTACAAGAGCTCGTAACAGGAAATTCAGAAACCAGGGTTCAAGTTCTCATTCCTTATGAGAGCTTTACTATAAATTCTTTTTTTTTTTTTTCTTTGAGCCTTGACTTATTTCAATTCAAGGCAACACAAACCTATTGACAGCTTACTCGGCATGGTGGAACTGATGACTCCTGGGGATGAGAACAAAGCATGATGAGAACACTCCCCATTTCACAGGTTGAAATGAAAAGAAAATGAAGTGGATGATCTAAACTCTAAATGACCTAAAGCCTGTGGACTCCATGCTTCTGTCTTGAGGCAGAATCAAACCATAATCAGGGATCTGGAGTCCTTCAGGGCTGCAGCCTCCTCCTCACTTCATTCAAGGCATCAGAGTGCTCTCATTGAGCTGGAGTTCCATTTGCAAAATATCTCCCAGTTATGGTCTCATTTAGCTGGATACATTTGCATAGATAGGTGGTAAGGCCCTGAATCCTTGTCTGGAAATTAAGCCAAACACATTATGGTAATTCCTACAGGCAGCAGTAATTTGATTTCAAATTGTAACTATGCCATGGAGCTCAGGCAATTTGAAATAGCTGTTTTAATCAATCAAGTTCATCAGAGTCTAGTTTAACAAGTAGAATACAGAAGCACATATAGGGAAAAGGATGACTATTCCTGCACCCAAAATTGCATAAGACATTGTTAAGTCATTCTGTTAGTCAACAATTTAACCACAGCATGGATTAGACAAAACACACAGAAAATATAGACTCATTTAGATGACTGGAGACACGCATCCATACACAGATTGAGGAAACTG
>NW_011491805.1:0-319 GCF_000754665.1 Bison bison bison | reverse complement strand
CAGTCTTCATCCTACAGCCAGCCTCGGACTCTAGTTCTGATTGTAATTAATTTATTCTGTGACATTAGGAAGATTGCATTCCCTTTCTGAGCCCTTTTCATCTATAACATACAGGATAATCTAGATGCCTAACATCTTCCTAGGGTCCCAGACTAGAATTTAGAATATCTGTGTTGCAGTCCTCACTCTGTCACAACGACTGTATGACTTTAGACAAGTTCTTTCCTGGACCTCAGTTTCTGCAACTATAAAATGAGGCATTTGGATTAAAGGCTTAGTTCTGTGTTTCAAGAGTTCTGGACAGAGATTCAGAAAATCT
>NW_011491804.1:11238-12027 GCF_000754665.1 Bison bison bison | reverse complement strand
AGAGCCCTGGGTCGGGTGAGGACGGGGCAGCCCGCCCGTTTGAGCCCTGGGTCAGGGGAGGACGGGGCAGCCCGCCCGTGTGAGCCCCGGGTCGGGTGAAGACGGGTCAGGGGAGGACGGGGCAGCCCGCCCGTGTGAGCCCTGGGTCGGGTGAGGACGGGGCGGCCCGCCTGTGTGAGCGGCCCTGACTCGGGGCACCCTGGCACGGGAACAGGGCTGCCCCGCGGCCTTCTCCTTCCATTGGATGATGATGAGCTGGCGTCTGGGCCCCTGCTGGCTCTCCAGAGAGGGAGGCTGGGGTCCTGGGGTCCCCAGGATTCACACCTGAGCCTCTAAGAGGCCCACTCATGTCCCTGAAGCCCCACACAGCTCATCCTCCCCCATCGGCCCATCCTTTTGGGGACCCGAATTCCAGGGTGGCCCCAGGCAATGCCCCACCCCCAGACCCCAGCTCTGTCCCACCCTCACTGCCCAGCGTGACCCCCCGCCCCTGGTGTCTCAGGAAACAAACCGTCCCTGCCCCAGGGCCCTGCCCCTGCTCACAGCGGCCTCACTGCCTGGCCGTCAGGGCTGGCAACAGAGACCCGGCAGGCCTGGCTGCCCCAGTGCGTGGACAGACTGGCAGTGCCTGAGGGCCACTCCCGGAATGGGTGAAGGGAAGGATGGCGGCTGAGAGGGCCAGCCAGTGAGTCCAGCGTCAGGGAGCTTGCCCAGCAGCCGTCAGTGAGACGCAAGCCCTTCACGCCTTCCCAGGCAGGACCACAGGGCCCTCCACACCAGGTGCTCCAG
>NW_011491804.1:10570-11138 GCF_000754665.1 Bison bison bison | reverse complement strand
GCTGGACCCACGGCCTCCGAAGGCAGGAGTGTCTGCAAGCAGTATTGTGGTGCAGCCCACTGCCCGCTCTGCGGTCTCAGCCACGCTGCTGTGTCGGGGAGGGGAGAGGAGGCAGCCAGGCAGAGGCCGGCCACCTCGGACCCGCACGTGAAGAGGACAGCACCGCGTGCCCCCAGCCCTGAGCCCTGCAGCCCCGGCCCAGCGTCCCCTTCGCCTGACCGCTCTCGCTGCATGGCCAGCGCAGGGGCTGGCCCCTCTGGCCTCCGCCTCTCCCAAGGAGGCAGGAGCAGGCCATCCTCAGGCCGGGCCAGCATGCCTCTGCCGAGACCTGCCCTTCACCCGCTGTTCTGAGTCCCTGGGGATGGGCAGGGGTGTTGCGTGCGGAGGGGTGGAGACCCCAGGAGCCTCTCTGCCCCAGGCTGGCAGAGCACATGGGGAGAGGCTCACCTGCTCCTGTTCCTCACTGGGTCCTCGCTTACATCACCTCTGTTCTCAGCCTGAGTAGGAAAATCTCCTCCTGGGACTTCGTTGTCTGGAGAGCCCTGGGTCGGGTGAGGACGGGGCGGCC
>NW_011491804.1:8339-8671 GCF_000754665.1 Bison bison bison | reverse complement strand
TTGAGGAACCAAGAGCCAGGCGGGAAGTGTGCTCGGAGCCGCTGAGACGCTGCTGCTCCAGGCCTCCCGGAGGTGACAGGCAGAGCGTGGCGTACTTCACACGCGCACGGCGTTCCTGTTGATTCTTCATCCGTCTGCATGTCTCAGAACTGACTCCAGCCCGACAAGTGGCGCGAGGACCAGCTGTCTGTCTGCCTTGCGTTGTCCCGGTTTGGAAATGAGAAACCCGGTTCCACTGTCCCGACAACGCGGCCTGTCTCCTGGCCTCACTTGGACACCCTCCTCACAGGGACCCTGACATCACCAGGCCATTTTCCCTCTGGGTGGGGTGG
>NW_011491804.1:6564-7913 GCF_000754665.1 Bison bison bison | reverse complement strand
CGGGGCTGGGGCCCGCCCCCCAGTCTTGCGTCCACCAGTGCTCGGGCACCACGCAGGCCGCTCCCGGGGTGGGGTGGGGGCAGAAGCCACAGGAGGCAGGGGCATCTGCAGAGAGACATGCTGTACCAGATGGAGAGCAGAGTCTGGCCCCACGTCCCAGCCACGTGGCGTCCCCTGGGGCCGGCTGGGCAGGCGGCCCACCACTCTGCCCCGGCGAGCAAGCGGTGGAGGCGGCCTCAGTCTGGGCTGACAGGCCAGTAGACTGTATGCACGCACTCCTGCCCCACGCTCTACAGTGTGCAGACGGGCCAGCCTCCCCTGTCCCCCACCCCGACCTCTCAGGAGCTCTCCAGGGTGCCCTGGTGTCCACCAGACAGAGGAGGAAACTGAGGCTCGAGATGGCAGGGACCCGGCTCAGGACGCTCAGCCGCCTGACGCCCAAACTGCATGCTCTTGGACCCACCCCTGTGGCGACCCCGACCCGGGCCTGGAGAAGATGTGGGTCCCGTCTCAGCCACCGCAGCCCCTGTGCCCTCGTCAGGAGCCCCGCCCTCAAGGAGGAGGCGGTGAGGGGTTGGGGGGGCTCCACAGAGCTCCATGGTTTATGGACCAAAGGCAGCCATCGATCTGTTAAGAGCTTCTGCACTTCCCTTCGATGGGAAATATTGTCCTCTTGCCCTGGCCAGCCGGAACCCCGGGCAAGAGGCTCTCTCCTCAACACCGTAAATTTCCATCTGGGCCGCGGCAGCCCCATGCAGGGTGGGCCGGGGGCCTGCTATTATGGCTCCTCGGGGTCAGGCCTGCCAGAGCTGCTGGCCCAGAAAAGATCACTCCCTCCAAATGGTCCCAGACCCACACCCAGGACCCCATGTCAGACCCTTGGCAAGTCTCCAGGGACCCTGGACGCCCTGGAGCAGCGTTGACCAGGTCACTCCCTGACCCACAGCGCTACAGCCAATCGGGGCCAAACGCCGTGGGGGCTCCCGGCCACCGCTCAGCCTTCCAGGGCTTGGCCTCCCTACTCCGTCTAGGCACCTGGCCCTCTCGTCACGGGAACCCGCCACCTCTGCGACCCTCCCGGGGGCCTCCGGGACTGCAGGTCCAGAGCCCCACCCTTGGGCGCCCCCACCCCGTACTCTGACCCTGAGCTCCTCCCTGTTTGGGGGTGCGTGCCCCAGAGTGAGACAGGCTCCTGGGGCAGGGGACAGGATCCAGGGTCTCGGGAGGTCCCTCCCAGGCTGGCTTGGGGCCTGGGAGACACACGGCCAGGACTGCCAGGTTTCCAGCTCATCAGAAGGGAGCCCATGGGTGTCTGCCCACAGGGACCCCGGCTGCCCGGGACCCTCCCC
>NW_011491804.1:4921-6464 GCF_000754665.1 Bison bison bison | reverse complement strand
GCGTCGACGGCCGTCTGGAGTCTGTCAGGGGCCCGCAAGTATTTATTTCAAATGGGTTTCCCCCTGCCGCCCCCCACAAGCCGGGATGTGAAAATAAACTGTCAGTCTCCATTCACAGCTGTACAAGCTGGAAATACAGAGGATTTTAGGTTAAATTGTCAGTTAACAGAATTCAAAATAGAAAAAAGAAATGGGCCTCGCTGCCTTTATTGCACATTTTGATAGGAAGAGTCATCTTTGCGTCTGGAGGGGTGGAAGGAGCCGGTGGGATCGAGGAGCCCTCCGGAAGGGCCAGCGGTGCCCAGCTGACTTCCCGGCATTCGGGAGGATTAGGGTGGTATCGGGGCTAATTGGACAGGAGCTGACGGGGTATCCTGGCCTGGCCCTGCTCTCTGCCAATTTGTAGATTTAGTGTCTTCAGGAGCGTGGGCATGGCTAATCTGGCCGGGAGGACATCCTCCTGTGCGCTTGGCTTCCACGACGGATGGGGAGTTGCCTGGGGGCCTGCCTCTCGGACTTGGGTCTGGACAGGAGCCCACGGGCTCTGCTTGGACAGGACGCTCCTGCCCAGCTCAGGGGGCATAGACGCTCGGGGAGGCTCCGCATGCCCCCTCCTTGCAGGAAGAGTCGACACCCAGGCCTTGGGGCCGTGCCCACAGGACCCATGGCTTCTTACCAGCCTAGTCCAGGATGGAGTCCGTGGAGCTGGCCCCACAGTCCCCCTGTCTGATGCCCGGAGCCGTGTGTGGCCGGGGGCGGGGCCAAGGGGCCGCTGAGGGCCTGGCACTGAGACCAGCAGGCAGGCCCCCTCGCATCTCCAGGGCAACGAGCGCACAAGCTGTCTGGCTTCTCCGGTTTCCAGGCGCCGAGGCTCCTTGGCACCAGCCTGGCCTGGCGGGCGGGACTGCGGGCCCCAGGAGGTGCTCGCTGGCCCAGGGCACGGCCTGGACTTGGGAGCCTCCGTTGTCTTATCTGTGAAACAGGGATAGAATGGGCGCTAAGAATCGGGGGCTCCAGCGAGCTGTGTGACCCTGAGTCCTGCCCCTGCTCTGGGCCCAACGACAGAGGTAAGGCTTGGCCTCTGGACGGCAGGGGCTTGATTTCAGCCAGGGGAGGACCCCTCCCCAGCCCCTCCTGGGAGTCAGATGGCTTCGCCCACACAGAGAGGCCTCTCTCCCAGGGACCTTGGTAGGGAGCACCGAGAATTCAGGACAGCCGCTCTGATGGCTCATAGACCTCAGGAGTGCCACTGAACAAGGGCCTCCGGCCTGCAAGACGCCAGGGAGGGGCTGCACGGGCCAGCCACATCCCCAGGGCGCTGGCCCTGCCCTGCCCACTGCTTCTCCATGGCCTGCGTTTCAGCCCCTCCACGCCTAGACCTCACCCAGCCTGTGGGGCCAGGCACTCTGGGGACGCTGCCCACTGGGGTCAGGGTGCTGCGTGCACAGCCCCCCACCTGCTGCCTCTGGGGCCCCTGGGGGGCAGTGCGGCCCCCGATGTGCACGCAGGGCTGTGGGCCGACCCCCAGGCTTGCGTCCACCAG
>NW_011491804.1:3554-4821 GCF_000754665.1 Bison bison bison | reverse complement strand
GGTGGCCTCTCCTGACACCCCTGCTGGAGCCTCACCCGGGGCCGGTCAAGGCTGGAGGGCGAGGGCCCCGCGGATGCGCACGTCTATGGAAGGGTGGGAGGGACGAGCCCGACCTGGGGGTCCCGATGCCTCTGGGCTAGGAGAAAGCGACAGGGAGAGGTCTGAATTCTCTCAGTCCTGCATCTTTTGATTCTGATTCACAGAAAACTTGCTGTCTTCAAGTGAAGCGATCCACACCACCCAGAACACTCAGTGCTGAGCAGCCAGCACCTCCATCCTGCTCAAACCCAACTTCACCACCCGGAGGGGGCCCACAGCCCATGACGTCACTCCCAGCCCCTCCCCGGGAGCCCCAGGGCCCGGCATCCCCAACCCGCCTCCTGTCTGCCGATTCGCCCGTCCCGATGAGTCACATAAATGGAATTGCACACTCTGTGGCCACTTTTATCTGCCTTCTTTCAACTAAGCAGCATGTTTTCACCTTTAACGTTTTCATTTGGGGAGAATGTCAAACCTAGAGGGAGATTGCAAGAGTCGCACATGCGCCTCGTCTGGAGGATTCGGGTTGTACCCGTCGGCCTCAGAATGAGGACCCCACGCCGTAGCGGCTGCTGGACTCTTGTCTCCTGAGTCCTCCTCGACACTCACAACTTCGGCCCCTGTGGAGGCGGCAGGCCCGTTGTTTCCCAGGAGGCCCCTCCATCTGGGTTGGATGGAGTTTCCTGGTGATAAGACTTGGGATGGGCGTTCTGGCAGGAAGGTCGCTGGGTGACTCTGTGTTACAGGAGGGCACACAGGGGCCTGTCCCGGCCTTAGTGAGGCTCACTGTGGTTAGCTGGGTTTTCAGCCATGACCCCAGTCTCCCATTCTCCCCCGTGGTCAACGAACACGACCTGCTGGGGAGATGCTTTGAAACGATGTAAAATCACGCTCCTCACCCAGCATCACTTACCACTTTTACACCCGCCGCTGGCTCTTGCCAGAATCAATGGTCGCTGTGAAGGTTGACAAATGGCCCCTTTCAAACCCCTGCCCCCTCCTCCCCTTGTGATTATCTGTTTATCTGCATCGCTGTGGACGTGTGGTTTCTATTTCACTCCATGGGTTATAACCTTGTTACTTATTTGATGCTTGAATTAGCCCGGTTGACCAGCGGGCACCCCTTGGCGCTGGCTCCCAGGTCCCCTACTTTCTGAACAGACGCGCCTGGCTCAGCCTCAGTGCCGCCCTGGCCCTGGCCTTGGCCAAGTAGAGGCTGGTGTTGAGG
>NW_011491804.1:1430-2413 GCF_000754665.1 Bison bison bison | reverse complement strand
GTCCCCTCCCAACACGCGGGGCCTGGGCCTCCAGGTAGGACTCCAGTCATCCAGGGGGTCCCCTCAGCCCCGCCTGCACCCCAGCCTCAGACGGTCTGGGACACGCTCACCCCTGAAAGGCCCCCCCGGACGTGGGTGTCTGTGGAGGTAAGGGCTCCCCGCGGCTGCTACATCTGAGGTCTCCTTCCGGAATTCAGGTGCCCTCCAGTCAAGCCTTCGTTGCTCCCCGACCTCAGCTGCAGCAGAGGAGGCCACCCCCAGCCCACCCTAGGGCCATGCGGGCTGCTGGCCACCCGGCCCCAAGCTGGAGCAGCCAGACCAGGTGACAGAGAGGTCGCCTTGGGCCCAGGGCTGAGCCGGATGAACCAGAGAGGGTGCTCCTGCCTATGGATGCTTCCGGCAAAGATTCGCCAAGACCAGCTCTGGGCTAGGGGCACACTGAGTCAGATGAGGCCCCTGCTCTCAAGGGCAGCGCAGGGCTGAGCCATCATGAGTACTGTCATGGAAGCGTGCCCGCCTGCTTCAGGGAAGGAAAGGCCTTCCAGAGGAGGAGGTAATTGGGAGGGCCTTGACGGATGAATAGGAGTTCGTGGACTGAGAGAGAGGGACAGGGCACCCCAAGCAGAGGTCACAACACAAGGTCACAGCACGAGGAGGCTGTGACAGCCTTGGACAAAGGCCCTCGAGGGCAAAGAACCTGTGCCCTGCCTCGGAATCAGAGCAATGCACCATTACGAAGGCCTACCACATCCTGGCCCCTCCCTTGACCGCACGCCACTCGGGGCACCCCTGTCCTTCACGAGGAGGCTGAGGCCGTGGGGCCTTCACCCAAGGGCACTTGGTTGAGGAACGTGAGGCCCCTGCCACCCGCCGCCCAATGTGGAGGGCGACAGAGGCCAGGTTCCTGGGTGGCAGCCACTCCTGACCTCCAGGTGCAAGGGGCCCCAGGGGGCAGGGGAGAAGAGGGGAGAGCGGGGGGGCCC
>NW_011491804.1:0-1330 GCF_000754665.1 Bison bison bison | reverse complement strand
CTGCTGCCTTTCCAAAACTCACTCTGAATGAGGGACGGATGGGGGAGGAGGGACATGGGCAGAAGATTCGAGAGATGAGGGCTCAGGGCACCAAAGTCACGTGAGAGACACATTCACGAGAGATCAACTGACACAGCCCAAGGCCAGCGATGACGGTGGAGAGTGGAGCCCGCACCACGGAATACTACGCAGCAATGAAAAAGAGCCGAATACAGGCGAAACGGCCCAAAATCCCAGACACACAACCGATATGTTTTACAATCCCACTTCCATGAAGCTCAAAATCTGGCAAAATCAACGTGATAAAATCAGAACACGGTTACCCTACTGGGGTCCCTGAGTGGGAGGCGGAACCGGAGTGTCCTGGCCCCCATTTGAGGGGAACTCCATGGACACGAGAACTACCTCGTGAACACCAATCGCTCCAATCTCGGGACATTTGTGGACTTTCCACCTGGACTCCAACTAAGAAAAGCAAGAGTCCAGCTGGAGACAGAGGCGTCCAGGGTCCCCAGACCCTGGCACTGCAGGCTTGCGTCCCCTGCCCTCAGCTTCCCTACCTGTCGAATGGGCCCGCTGTCCACTCCTGAACCCCTCTGCCGGCCCTCGAGCCCGCCCTGCCTCTGGCCTGGAGCCCGCACACCTCGGGTCCCCGGCCCCTCAGGCCCCCATGGGCGGCAGGGACGCCGACCCTGCAGGCCCGGCCCGATTAGCACATCGTGGGCTGTTTTGTGAGTGAGGGGCGGACGGGCGGGCGAGGGAGCGGGCAGGGGAAGGGTTTATAATGATGATTAGGCCCGAAATTGGCGGAGATTTACAGCGCGGGCCGGGAGCGGAGGGAGAGGGGGCCGGCGCCCCGGCGGCCTAATGGATCCGTCAGCTCGTTCCGCTGCTCAGCGGGCCGAGGCCGGTCACCCGGCTTTCCGCTGGCAGCACAAAGCACTTCAATTTCGTTAGGAAATGTATCAATTTAACTGACTTGAGCGGCACACTGAAAAACCTAATGAATCTGGACTCAATTTTCCGCCACACTGCTCCTGAGAACTGTCGGAGACAATGTCTGTGGTCGGAGGTGACGGGGTGGCCGCCGATAGGCCGCCTGGGCGACCCGCGCCTTCCCGCCCGGCCGGCCGGCCCGGCAGGGTTAGTGGAGAGAGACGGACCTGTCTCCTCGACCCGGGGCCGCCCCGCCCGCGCCTCCCTAACAATGATGTCATTATAGGTAAATTGGCCTCTATTTCAGCAGGATGATAGTGCTAATTGAGTGAGAAAATATAATACAGGGAGCTGTTGTCTGCACTAAAGGGAGGAGGGGGACGACTAACTGGCC
>NW_011491803.1:11827-12443 GCF_000754665.1 Bison bison bison | reverse complement strand
TTGTAGAAAACTGATATCATGTAAATGACCTTTTTATCCAGTAGAGAATATAACCCTAGATGCTGTAGGATATTAACTTGTTTTGAATTAAACTTATCAATCTAATTCCAGAATTTTTTTTAATCACTGATATAGAAGCATTTACTTCCTGTATCTTCTTTTGTAGCTGACTTGTCTTGCTACTGGCTCCCTCATCAATGTGTTAAATAAAATCCAACATGTACTGATCATGAATTACATGAAAATTAACAAAATTTCACTTTGACACTAGGTGGAGGATTATGGATTTCCTTTATACTTTATTATTGAAAATGTCCTCAATTGACCTACAACATATTAATAATCTGCAAATATAAATGTCTATTTAAAAAATACATAGCGTATGAAAACCTATTTAGCTTCATGATGCCATATGCATGCAAGATTTTGAATACCATACAAAGGAATCTGTTTAAACTGAAGATGAAACAACTTTGCAGCTGATAGTGGGCTTTTGTTTTCTTATCCACCAGAAACAAAGTGATGCAAAAAAACAAAAATAAATAAAATTCAGAAATATGAAAAAGGCATGAGTATTGACATGCACTTATTGTGAATGTGATGAGAGAGGTACGCC
>NW_011491803.1:10164-11727 GCF_000754665.1 Bison bison bison | reverse complement strand
CTGAGCCCTCTGGGGTATTGAGCCACTAGCAGAAGTCAGGACTATGAAGGCTGAGGGCTCAGTTGAAAGCTACTAAATAATGCTGCTTCCCCAAATTTTATTCCTGTATGAACTTTCAGTAAGAGGGAGGGTGCCCAGAAGTGGCACATCATAGGTATCTGCAGTACCTATCTCAAAAACATGCCCCTTCTACCTATTCCACAAATTATACAGTAACCCTTGATCTTGAACTGCTTCTCCTTTCTTTTTAAGTATAAAATCCTGGAGGAGACTTAAGACTGTTTACACTTCTAAGTCTGTTCCTATGTCAGAATACTGACAGTGAATTCTGCAGTGTGAAACTTGAGGTGAAAGAAAGGAAAGAAAAAGGCTGGGAAGAAGGTGATGCTGGAAAAGGAGGGCAGTCCCTAATCATTTCTTTGTTTCATACCCACTTCATCAGTTTTCTTTTCCCATTAGTCTGCATGCTGCTGCTGCTGCTAAGTCGCTTCAGTCATGTCTGACTCTGTGCAACCCAATAGATGGCAGCCCACCAGGCTCCCCCATCCCTGGGATTCTCCAGGCAAGAACACTGGAGTGGGCTGCCATTTCCTTCTCCAATGCATGAAAGTGAAAAGTGAAAGTGAAGTCACTCAGTCGTGTCCGACTCTTCACGACCCCATGGACTGCAGCCTACCAGGCTCCTCCATCCATGGGATTTTGCAGGCAAGAGTACTGGAGTGGGGTGCCATTGCCTTCTCCAATTAGTCTGCATAATGAGCATCAACTATTTATTCCCCTTCAAAATGTCCCAAAGTTTCCTGATTATTAAGGGAAAAAAAAATTTGGCCTTAATAAATAGGACTTCATTCTAAACTAAGAAAATCAGACTCTGCATTGACTGTGCTGTGTCCCTCAGTCATGTCCGACTCTGCAATCCCATGGATTGTAGCCCGCCAGGCTCCTCCGTCCATGGGATTCTCCAGGCAAGAATACTGGAGTGAGTTGCCATGCCCTCCTCCAGGGGATCTTTCCAATCCAGGGATCGAACCCAGGTCTCTGGCATTGCAGGTGGATCCTTTACCATCTGAGCCATTAGGGAAGCCCTAACCTAAGGCAAACCACAAGTGAAATTTCAAAGTTTCAAAGAGCCACACCAAAAAAGTTTACTTTTAATAATGTATTTGTTTTACTTTAATATGAAAAAATTGTATCATTTTCACCTGCAATGAAATAGTTTACTTCCTTTTATGTTACTTTTAAGTCTTCAAAACTCAGCATGTGTTTTGCACTCATAACTCATCTTGGGACTAGCTGCATTTCAGTATTTCATATGATTAGTGGCTACTGAATTGGACATGGCAGCACCAGAGAGAGGCCTAATACTGTGATTCTTATGATCAGGAAACTTTGGAAAACACATCTCTATTTGGAGGAGACCCAAGAATTCATTCAATGAATATACTTTTCTCACTAACAAAGCTTGGATTAGCTCAGTATTGATGTGATGCTGTTAGAACTTACAAGATACTCAAGAACTTTAGCATTCACACAAATACAACACTTTAAAGTGAGATAGAGCAC
>NW_011491803.1:7202-8024 GCF_000754665.1 Bison bison bison | reverse complement strand
ATGAGAGTTGGACAATAAAGAAAGCTTATTGCTGAAGAATTGATGCTTTTGAACTGTGGTGTTGAAGACTCTTGAGAGTCCCTCAGTCAGCAAGGAGATCCAACCATTCCATCCTAAAGGAAATCAGTCCTGAATATTCATTGGAAGGACTCATGCTGAAGCTGAAACGCCAATACTTTGGCTACCTGATGTGAAGGTCTGACTCATTGGAAAAGACTCTGATGCTGGGAAATACTGAGGGCAGGAGGAGAAGGGGACAACAGAGGATGAAATAGTTGGATGGCATCACCAACTCGATGGACATGAGTTTGAGCTAGCTGCAGAAGTTGGTGATGGACAGAGAAGCATGGCATGTTGCAGTCCATGGGGTTGCAAAGAGTCGGACATGACTGTAACTGAACTGAAGCTACAGCTTGCCTTACAAAGTTCTCACCAAAATTATAGTGTAAAAACCTAGGAAGTACACAAGAAACCATAAGTGTCCCAAACAAAACTTATCTTTAAAACTTCCACTTTTGTCCAGACACTCTTCTACTAAAATACATTCAGTAACTGTTATTTATATGCTAAAACACAGACTTGGGCATGGGTCTTACAATGTCCTTCACAAAGAGTTCCAAATTTGCCTGTCCAGTCTGAGCAAACACCATCCACCTGGGAACCTGAGTTCCCTAAGCTATTGCCACTTAAAGTCATTTCCATTCTCCTAACAGAAAACAAAGAGGAACTAAAGAACCTCTTGATGAGGGTGAAAGAGGAGAGTGAAAAAGCTGGCTTAAAATTCAACATTCATAAAACACAGATCATGGCATCCTGTCCCAT
>NW_011491803.1:5644-7102 GCF_000754665.1 Bison bison bison | reverse complement strand
AGACTCTTCTTGAAAGTCCCTTGGACAAGGTTTTTCTTAGAGAACATCAGCTGTCACTACACACAGATTTGTCTTCTGGGCTGCTTACCAAATTCTGGCCTCCTACCAAAATCCTGCTTTTATTTCAAATCATGGGTGCTTTTGTATCTACTGTTCCCTCAATAATAGACATCTTATAAAGAAAAGTGAAAGTGAAAGTCACTCAGTCGTGTCTGACTCTTTGTGACCTCATGGACTACACAGTCCATGGATTTCTCCAGGCCAGAATACTGGAGTGGGTAGACTTTTCCTTCTCCAGGGGATATTCCCAACCCAGGAATCAAACCTGGGTCTCCTGCATTGCAGGCAGATTCTTTACAAGCTGAGCTACCTGGTAGCTCATAAAGGATCTCCCAAATCTATATCTCAGTAGGAGATTAATATGACAATGTAATTGAAAGGGCTTCATAAATTGGAAAGTGCCTTATTATGTTATGACTAATGTTATTGTCATCAGTAACAAGTCTAACATCATCTCTAATAATAAAAATAACTTCTAATACTCTGATTTTGATGAACTATGGGTCAAATGATAACCCATAGCAATAAAGAGGTTATGTGTCACCCATATTGATAATGACATAAGATGGGTTTAATTGGGGTTATACTGATCACTAAATACCATTTTTATGGATGAAAGAAGTTTCATTTTTATTACTTAATATCCTTAAGGCCTCTTAGGAGGGCCTGGCCCTATAGTGAGTGGTGGATATTATTCTCTTTATTAGTTTCCACAATACTTATTAGACAGAGATGTGATTTAACTTGTTCTTAACATTTCAAACTTCTGGCTAATGGTCAGTAAGCCACATAATATTCAGTTTCCAAGGCCTTTAGTTATTTGCTTGTGATTTGGAATAAAATTATTTAATTGTTCTAAGTCATAAAAAGTTATAAGTATAATGTTACTACTTTCTATTTTTTTATTGAGAATCACATCAAATAATATTTCTTATAATATTTAAATATAAAGGAACTAAAAGCAACTTTAAACACTACTGCAATTAAATAAATAAATATTACTATAAATATTAATTAAATAAGTATTGTGTTACATCTTTCTGGACCTGTTTTTGTAAACGTGGTTTTATACCATCTTCCCTACTTATCCATTTCTAAACTGACTTCTTAATTTTTTAAAAACTAATATTTTTCCCTTATACTCATATTATCACAATTATTATTTTGACAATCAGAAACAACACACATACACACACACACATGATTATAACAAAAAATCAGTGAAATGATACTTTCCTCTGTGATGAACCCTGAAAATTTCTATTTTGCTTCACTAAACACAAATGCTGATGGTGATATAAAAATTGATATCATGACTCACAGTTTGGAAAATACTAGCCTACTAGATTTAAAAAAAAAAAAAAAAAACAGGAGAAAAAATAAACCAAAAATCTATTA
>NW_011491803.1:5231-5544 GCF_000754665.1 Bison bison bison | reverse complement strand
TGCATCTTTAATCTGTCCAAGAGATCCTTATTGTGTCCCAATTAAACCACAATTTCTCATAACACCTTCACTTTTTAAATTTTTTCCCCTTTTTCTGGATGTAGGCTTTCCCCCTTACTTACACTTACTCCTTGGAAGGAAAGTTATGACCAACCTAGACAGCATATTACAAAGCAGAGACATTACTTTGTCAGCAAAGGTTCATCTCATCAAGGCTATGGTTTTTCCAGTAGTTATGTACGGATGTGAGAGTTGGACTATAAAGAAAGCTGAGCACCAAAGAATTGATGCTTTTGAACTGTGGTGTTGGAGA
>NW_011491803.1:2515-3164 GCF_000754665.1 Bison bison bison | reverse complement strand
TTACAAAAGGAACCAGGCTAGAAGAAGAGTTTTTCTGATGGCACTAGGTCTCCATTAGAGTTCTTTACTTATAAGCAATAGAAACTGTCTCTGCCAGTAAGGAAATCCACATTCAGAAAATGGAGTTCAGAGGATGGAAGGGAAAAATCAAAGAATCAAACTTGGGACAATCAGGACTCTAGAGGGAGCCCACAGCAAGGGTCGCTTGTTGGTGTTGACCAGGCATTCTCTTTAGAATGGACGAAGTCCAAACTTATCTCTTCTCTCAAGTTTAAAAGTCTCAAGAAAGAATATGATTGGCCCAGCTTGGGTCCTATGCTTAGGACCATAGAGGTGATGGGAGAAATGCTCTGGCAGAACAACCTCAAGAACTCTCTTGGACAAAACACTTGATTTATTGTCCCATGAAGACGCTCAGGTACTCAAGAGGACCTGGCAGTACTATTAGTAAGGATAATAGTTTTTATATTCTCTTTAAAATGTTTAAGTCCACCACACACTACTTAAGTGACTTTAAAATCTTTTTATTTTTAATTTTACCCCTTCTTCTAATGCATGGAGTTGGAAGTTGACTCTAATAACAAGTCTATTTTGATTTATGTTTTCTTACCATGACTTTTAGTGTATTTGATAATCATGGTTGAAGTCT
>NW_011491803.1:1067-2415 GCF_000754665.1 Bison bison bison | reverse complement strand
GAAGTCTATTTTACTGTTAGCTCAAGAAGAAAGAATATTTAAAGAGATGGTAAGAAGGACCCTTGTACTTTTATTGCAACTTTTTATTACACTATTACTCTATCTTCTAAAGCAAGAGTTAATAAACTTTTTCTGTAAAAAGCTACATAGTTCATATATGGGCCTTTGTGAGCCAGGCAGTCTCCATGGTAACCACTTATCTTTGCCTCTGTAGCCAGAAAGCAGTTATAGATAGTAAATAAATGTGGTTGGGTTCCAATAAAACTATTTGCAAAAACAGGCAGCTAGCAGGATTTGGCCCCATAAGATACCTTTTCTGGAGAATTTAATATTCACAGTGTCAATAATATTTAGTGTACTATGTAGTATATCAAACTCCTTTAATTGTCAAACATCTGAAGGATGTCATAGGTGAGATATTTACTCTAATAATGATCAGTTCAGCGTTCCACATGGAGTTCTAGAGCCTATGGTAGCAATATTAGTTTGTTTCAGGTTGAATTATTCCTCAAAATGATCCAATTAAGTAAAATGAATGACTATATCTAGGACAAGGAGGGCACTAAAACTTCGAGGACTCTAAATCTATAAAGTAAAATTATTTATTGACAAAGAGAAAGTAATTGTGAGCCAATAAAATCTCAAGGTGAAATATGCCACCACGTGGTCTGATATGCACTCATATTAGACTTCTCTACTATCTTTCACTCACTCATGTCCCTGAATCTTTCCTCCTTACTAGTTTTGATCAAAATAGCCTAAAACAAGTTTACTGCCAGTAAAGTGCTGTCAACTCTAGCTTCACAAAAGAACAAGAATTTAAAAATTTGTTAACTGTGATGTTTGCAAACAACCCTGATCTCTGGCTTGTACCTATAATTTGGTTCTACAGTAGGAAGATTCACCGTTCTTATGACTAGATACTTGCTATTCAGCTTGATGAATAGTTCATCCTGAACCAACTCATCTGTGAACAGGCCTCTTGTACTATAATTTGTCAATTTTATCATCGTTCAAAATTTA
This sequence comes from Bison bison bison, assembly GCF_000754665.1. Taxonomy (NCBI): domain Eukaryota; kingdom Metazoa; phylum Chordata; class Mammalia; order Artiodactyla; family Bovidae; genus Bison; species Bison bison. Next base: position 1,392 of record NW_011491803.1, on the reverse strand, counting down.
CAACTCATGTCAGAACATTTTCTCAGTCTCTTTGTATGACTTGTTCAGAGCAAGCTCTCTCCTTATGTTGCCTTTCACCATATTGCTCTTTTCTGTTTCCTAAAATCTTCTCCCAGTTGGCTTTGGGAATCCCAGCAGTGTTATGGAGGAGTGACAAATCTGACTCTCTGCGACTCCATGGACCGTTGCCCACCAGGCTCCTCTGTCCATGGTATTTTCCAGGCAAGAATACTGGAGTGGGTTGCCATTTCTTTCTCGAGGGGTTCATCTCAACCCAGGGATCAAATATGCCTCTATGTCTCTTGCATTGGCTGGCGGGTTCTTT
>NW_011491803.1:0-967 GCF_000754665.1 Bison bison bison | reverse complement strand
TGGGAAAGATTGAAGGCAGGAGGAGAAGGGGACAACAGAGGACGAGATGGTTGGATGGCATCACTGACTCGATAGACATGAGTTTGAGTAAGCTCCGGGAGTTGGTAATGGACAGGGAGGCCTGCCTGGTGTGCTGTAGTCCATGTGGTCGCAAAGCGTGGGACACAACTAAGCGACTGAACTGAACTTTATGTGATGAACATATGAGGCTGTGAGCTTACTAAAGGAAAGGGGACACTTTGCCAAGTTTGTATCCCTAGTCACAAGCCAAGTGCCTCCCTTGCACACAGTAGGCTGACACTAAACGTTTGTCGAATGAATTTTGATATTTATGATATACTCAAAGGATCAGAGAATAGAAGCCATCATATTGTTAAACTTTCAGCAAATATGAGTGTTTCAAGTATTTTGTACAAAGAAGAGAGGGTGGCTCCATGAAAGGAAGATTTTCTTGCATAGAAGATGGGGTAAAAATGGCAGAAAGTACAAGTTTGGGGATAGTTTGTTTAGGCAAATAATATGATGAAAATATAATTCATTTATCCAATTATTCATTATAGTGAATATAATGTGTTACATGTATGAAAAGATTGTTCTAGGTACTGAGGGTATATTGGGAACCATGAAACACAAGGTCCCTGCAAGATTTACATTCTGGTAGGAACTAGAGAAAATAAACGTGCATATATTAAAATTTCAAAAATTGACAGTGTTATGATGAAACTGAAGCAGGATAATTCGGAGAGAAATTAAGCCTGTGTGTGTATGGCCTTTTTAAAACAGGAGAATTTACAAAAAGCATATCTGAGAAGATAACATCAGAACACAGATATATGTAAGTAGAGAAGTGTACAAAAGTCCTGAGAGGGAGGGAATTAGGACACAGGGGATAAAGACTGTGGATAGGGTAGAACCTCTAGCAAAAAGAAAAACAAATTTAATGGAAGGAACTAGCGTTAGAAGGAAT
>NW_011491802.1:11374-12477 GCF_000754665.1 Bison bison bison | reverse complement strand
CAGTGTACAAGGGTTTCATTTTGTCCACACCCTTTCCAACATTTGTTATTTGTAGTCTTTTTCATGATATACATTTTTGATGGATTGAGATGGTATCTCATTGGGGTTTTGATACTCTGATGATTAGCGATATTGAACATCTTTTCATGTGCTAGTTGGCATTCTGTATGTCTTCTTTGGAAAAATGTCTATTCAGGTCTTCTGCCCATTTTTAAAATTGGGTTGTTTGTTTCTGTGGTGATGAGATATATGGTCTGTTTATATATTTTTGATATTAGCTCCTTATTAGTCATATCATTTGAAAATATTTTCTCAAATTTAGTAGGCTGTCTTTTCAATTTGTTGATGGTTTCCTTTGCTGTGCTAAAGCTTTTTATTCTAATTAGGTCTGATCTGTTTATTTTTGCTTCTGTTTCCTTTGCCTTAGGAGACAAATCCCAAAAAGCATTGCTTTGATTCATGTCCAAGAGTGTTCTACCTATGTTCTTTTCTAGAAGTTTTATGGTTTATGGTCTTACATTTAGGTCTTTAATCCATTTTGAGTTTATTTTTATATATGATAGAAAATTTCATTCTTTTACATGCAACTGTCCATTTTTCCCAGCACCACTTACAGAAGAGACTCCCTTTTTCTCTTTTGTATATTCTTGTCACCATTGTTGCAGATTAATCAATCACAGGTGGGTGGGTTTATTTCTGGGCTCTTTATTCTGTTCGATTGATCTATATGTCTCTATTTATGTCAGTACATACTGTTTTGATTTCTGTACCTTTTAGCATGGTCTGAAGTCAGGGAGTGTGATGCCTCTAGCTTTGTTCTTCTTTTTCATGATTGTTTTGGCTATTCAGGGTCTTCAATATTTCCATACAAATTTTAAAATTACTTGTTCTAGTTCTGTGAAAAGTGCCATTGGTATTTCAGTAGGGATTGCATTGAATCTTTAGATTGCTTTGCGCAGTATGGTCATTTTAACTATTAATTCTTGCAACCTATGCAGTTCTGAATTTTAATAATGGCTCCATTGCCAATTTATTGTATGCATGAGATTATGGCATTTAACTTCCCTGGGGAATTCAAAGGCAAAAATTACTGATCCAGTCTA
>NW_011491802.1:7243-7597 GCF_000754665.1 Bison bison bison | reverse complement strand
TTCTCTTATGTTTTCTAGAAGTTTTCAAGTTTTTGGTTTTATATTTATGTTTATAATCAATTTTGAGTTCCTTTTCATATATGGTGTTAAGTATGTGTTACAGTCCTTTTTTCACAGTTATCCATATTTTACTGATACATAAGAAATGTTGAACTGTATTTGAGTTTTGAAAATAGAATCCTTTTTATTTCAGGCATTTTTAAAAACATTTAATTTGGAATTTGGATATAGCCAATTAATAATGTTGTGATAGTTTCAGGTGAACAGCTGAAGGAACTCAACCATTACATCTTGTCCTCTTTTTGCATATAGATATCTCATTGTTTTAGCATCATCATTGGAAAAGACTGTGCT
>NW_011491802.1:6869-7078 GCF_000754665.1 Bison bison bison | reverse complement strand
TGAACATTGGCATCTTCAGAATCACTGAACTAAAATGGACAGGAATGGGTGTGACCAATATATCTACTACTGTGGGCAAGAATCCCATAGAAGAAATGGAGTAACCCTCATAGTCAACAAAAGAGTCCAAAATGCAGTATTTGGGTTTGATCTCAAAAAAGAATGATCTCGGTTCATTTCCAAGGCAAACCATTCAACATCATAGTAAT
>NW_011491802.1:5873-6183 GCF_000754665.1 Bison bison bison | reverse complement strand
AGTGACCAAAAACTAACCTAAAGAAAAAGATATGCAAGAAGGCAAAGTGGTTCTCCAAGGAGGCTTCACAAATACCTGAGAAAAGAAGAGAAATGAAAGGCAAGGGAGAAAGGGAAAGCTTTATCCAACAGAATGCAAGTTCTAGAGAATAGCACAGAGAGTTAAGAAGGCCTTCTTAAATAAATAATGCAAAGAAATAGAGGAAAGCAATAGAATGGGAAAGACTAGAGATCTCTTCAGGAAAACCGGAGATATCAAGGGAACATTTCATGCAAGAATGGACATGATAAAGGACAGAAATTGTAAGGAC
>NW_011491802.1:5034-5173 GCF_000754665.1 Bison bison bison | reverse complement strand
AGCTTAAGATGGAGAAGCTCTATACAGTCAGGAAAAACAAGACATGGAGCTAACTGTGGCTCAGATCATGAGCTCCTTATTGGAAAATTTAGGCTTAAATTTAAGAAATGGGGAAAAGCACTAGACCATTTAAAATGTG
>NW_011491802.1:0-3058 GCF_000754665.1 Bison bison bison | reverse complement strand
CAGGTCTGTGGCCAACTGTTATGAAGGAGCAACTCATTGGAAAAGACCTTGTTGCTGAGGAATGTAGAAGTCAAAGGAGAAGAGGGTGGCAGAGAATGAGATAGTTGAATAATATCACTGGCTCAATGCACATGAGTTTGAGCAAACTCTGGAGATAATGAAGGGCAGACGATCCTGGAGTGGTTCTGTTATGGGGCCACAGATTGTCAGACACGATGTAGTACCTGAACAACAATAAAAATGCTTTCTTCATTTAATTACCTTGTATTTTTTGGTGACAATCAGTTGATCATGTACATGAAGATCTATTAATACATCTAGACACTCTTTTCTGTTTGTCTATCCATATGCCAATACAACACGTTCTTGATTCCTTTATATTTATAAAATATCTATAAATATTTATAAAAGCTCAGGTTGTGCAAGTCCTTGAGGTTTGCTCATCTTTTTCAAAGTTGTTTTGCCTCTTCTAGATCTTTTGCATTTCCATATTGATTTAAAAAGTAGTTTTTCACTGGACAAAAATGCCTGCTGGGATTTTGATTGGGATTGTGTTGAATCTATAGTTCAGTTTGTATATAATTGACATTTTCAGTGTTGAGTCTTCTAATCCATGAAGATAGTATCTCTCTCCATTTATTTAAGTCTTTTTAAATTTCTCTCACCAGTATCTTGTCATTTTCAGTATACAGATCTTTTATGTGTTTTGTCAGATTTGTCTCTGAATATTTTTCTTTTTAAAAACTGCCATTGTAAGTGGAATTACTTTCTTAATTTTATTTTCAATTGGTGGAAATACTACTTTTTTTGGATATTGAATTTTGTAGTTTAAAATATAACTAAACTTATTTTATCTAGCAGCACTTTGATAGACTACAAATAGAAGTTTCTATGTTTAACCCACATAAGGTGTTTTACTTCTTTTCCGTTATGGACTCATTTATTTGTCTTTATAACACTGACTTGACCCTCCAGGTTCTATTGAAAAGTATTGATAAAAGCAGACATTCTTGCCTTATTTCTGATTTTAGGAGGAAAGCATATTTTCACCATGAATTACAAAGTTATGTTCTTTATCAGATTGAGAAATTTCCCTTCTATTACTAGTTTGTTGAAAGTTTTTATCAGGAATGCATGTTTGATTTTGTAAAACACTTTTTTTTGTTGTTTGTAGTTATTAAGATGATGATCATATGTTTTTTTATTCTTTAATCTTTATTCATTGACTGTACTGGATCTTCATTGCTTTGCACCGGCTTTCTTTAGTTGTAGTGTGTAGGCTTCCCATTGTGATGCCTTCTTCTGTTGTAGAGCATGGGCTCTAAGGCCCATTTAGGCTTCAGTAGCTGTGGTATGTTGGCTCAGTAGTTACAGCACATGTATTCTAGAGCATGAGCTTAGTGGCTGTGGCATACAGGACCTAGTTGCCCCACAGCATATAGAATGTCACCAGACCTGTAATCAAACCCTTGTCCCTTGAATTGGCAGGCAGATTCTATACACTGGACCACCAGGCAAGTCCTCTTCTTTAATCTTTTAATATGGTGAATTACATTGAACTAATTGTCACATGTTGAAGCAGTCTTGCATCTGTGGGTGAACTCCATGCAGTCACGATATATTATCCTTTTTGTATATTATTGGATGATATTTACTAAAAGTTTGTTAAGAATTTTTGCATCTATTTTCATGAGAGATATTTGACTGTAGTTATTGATCATATATAATTTTGGTGTCAGAGCAATTCTGGTTTCATAGAATGAGTTGGGTAGAATTTTCTCCCCTTCAATTTTCTGCAAAAGCTCAATGTTACATTGTCCTTAAATGATTCGTAGAATTCACTAGTGGGGCTATCTGGACCTGAAGTGTTTTTTAAATGGTACAGTGTTTAACTATAAATTCAGTTTTTTAAAAGTTACTTGGGGTTATTCAGTTCATCTTTTCTTTTTAAATGAGTTTTAGTATCTTATGTCTTTTAAGGAATTTATGCATTTCATCAGAGTTAACAAATTCATTGGCATAAAGTTGTTCATAGTATCCTCTTGTTATGATTTTTATAGGTATAGAATCATTATTGTTGTTGATATCATCATGCCTAATATTGGTATTTTGTGTCTTCTCCTTTTTCTTTCTTGCTTAGGCTTGGTAGATTGTTACCAATTTTATTGTTCTTCTCAAAGAACCCAGAGCTTTTGGTTTCAGTGATTTTTCTGTATTGTATTTCTTCTGTTTTCTACTTCTACTTTAATCTTTATTATTTCATTTTTTTTCTGCTTAATTTGTGTTTCACTAGCTTTTCTGGTTTTTAAGATGGACATAGAAGTTATTGATTTAAGACTTTTGCTTCTTTTCTAATATAAGTGTGTAGTGTTATAACTTTCACTCTAAATACTAATTTAGCATCATCTCACAAATTTTGAATTGTGATGCTTTTATTTTTCTTTAGTTCCACATGTTTTCCAATTTCCTTTTATTTCTTCTTTGACTCATAGGCTATTTACAAGTATGCAAATTAATTTTAAAATATTTAGGCAGCTTCCAGATAAATTTCTATTATTGATTTCTACTTAAATTTTATTTTAGTCAAACAGCACAGTTTTATGGCTTGAATTCCCTTAAATTCACTTAAATTGTTTTATGCTTCACAATATGGTATATCTTGGTAAATTGTTCAATGTGTACTTGAGAAGAATGTGTATTATGATTTGGGGTACTGGAAAGTTCTGTAAATGTCAGTTAGATTAAGTTGTTTGATAGTTGGTATTTTTCCTAACTTTCTGTCTGTATGTCTTAAAAAATTTTAAGAGACAATGGCTCAAACTTTGACTATAATTATGGATTTATCTGTTTCTTTTTGAATCTCTGTCAAATTTTGCTTCATATATTTCAAAGTTTCGTTATTAAGTGCATAAACCTTAGGATTGTCATTCCATCTTAGTGAATTTACCCTTTATCATTATGAGATGACTGACTTTATCCTTGCTAATATTCTTTGCTTTGAAATCTACATTGATATTAATCCAGGTTTTTAAAAAATTATTGTTACTTTGGTATAGTG
>NW_011491801.1:9927-10800 GCF_000754665.1 Bison bison bison | reverse complement strand
ATCAAACTTTCCCTGGGCATATATTTTACATATGGTAATATGCATATTTCAATGCTATTCTGTCAAATAATCCCACTCTCAGCTTCTCTCACATAGTTCAAAAGTCTGTTCTTTACATCTGTGTCTCTTTTGCTGTCTTTCATATAGGGTCATCATTACCATCTTTTGAAATTCTGTATATACACATTAATATACTGCATTGGTGTTTCTGTCTCTGATTTACTTCACTCTGTATAATAGGCTCCAGTTTCATCCACCTCATTAGAATTGACTCAAATATGTTCTTTTTTTTTAATAGCTGAGTAATATACCATTGTGTCTATGTACCACAGTTTATGTATCCATTTGTCTGCCAGTGGACATCCAGGTTGCTTCCATGTCCTGCAAAAAAAAAAAAAAAAAAATACTCTCAGCATAAAGTAGGTTAAGGGGGAAATCATTTAAATAAATGATTTTACTAAGTTATTTTAGTTTCAGGGAAACATACAGCAATAGCATCATCCCTATATGTAAGATGACACTTATATAAGACTATATGTAGGAGCTAAATAATTAGTTGTATTTATTTTCTTGAAAAGTAAGAGAGAAAACAAGGACAATGGACACTGATAGGAGATACCAAAGTCAGGAACCAAGATTAGTGGAGTAGTAGAAGGCATTCAAACTTTACTTTGCAGTCATGACGTAGAAGACAAATGGGCCGCAGGCTAAGCATTTACAACTGGCCACCTGCTTACATATCTTGTGGCAGGAAAAAAGTGGGCTTCAGGCTGGACACTTACCACTAGCCTTCTGTTTGCATTTCCTGAGACAGGAGACAGGTGGGCTCCAGGTTAGGCATTTACAATCAGCCTCCTGTTTGCCATCAAAAAT
>NW_011491801.1:8892-9827 GCF_000754665.1 Bison bison bison | reverse complement strand
AGAAGGGTGCATAGAGGAAACAGTTGGATACCAAAGATTAAACACTGAAAGGGGAAATCCCCGTGGCAGTAGGTGCACAATATGCTACAGGAGATCAGTGGAGAAATAACTCCCAAAAGAATGAAGACATGGAGCCAAAGCAAAAACAATACACAGTTGTGGATGTGATTGGTGAGAGAAGTAAGGTCCGATGCTGTAAAGAGCAATATTGCATAGGAATCTAGAATGTTAGGTCCATGAATCAAGGCAAATTGGAAGTGGTCGAACAGGAGATGGCAAGAGTGAACATTGACATTCTAGGTATCAGTGAGCTAAAATGGACTGAAAGGGGTGAATTTAACTTAGACGACCATTATATCTACTACTGTGGGCAGGAATCCCTTAGACGAAATGGAGTAGCCATCATGGTCAAAAAGAGTCCAAAATGCAGTACTTGGATGCAATATCAAAAACGACAGAATGATCTGTTTTTGTTTCTAAGGCAAACCATTCAATATCACGGTAACCCAAGCCTATGCCCCAACCAGTAACACTGAAGGAGCTGAAGTTGAACGGTTCTATGAAGACCTACAAGACCTTCTAGAACTAACACCCCAAAAAAGATGTCCTTTTCATTATAGGGGACTGGAATGCAAAAGTAGGAAGTCAAGAAACACCTGGAGTAACAGGCAAATTTGGCCTTGGAATACGAAATTAAGCAGGGCAAAGGCTAATAGAGTTTTGCCAAGAGAATGCACTGGTCATAAGAAACACTTTCTTCCAACAACACAAAAGAAGACGCTACACATGGATGTCACCAGATGGTCAACACTAAAATCAGATTGATTATATTCTTTGCAACCAAAGATGGTGAAGCCCTATATAGCCAGCAAAAACAATACTGGGAGCTGACTGTGGCTCAGATCACGAACTCCTTATTGCCAACTTCAGACTTT
>NW_011491801.1:5352-5876 GCF_000754665.1 Bison bison bison | reverse complement strand
GGATGAGATGGCTGGATGGCATCACCGACTTGATGGACATGAGTTTGGGAGAACTCCAGGAGTTGGTGATGGACAGGGAGGCCTGGCGTGCTGTGATTCACGGGGTCGCAAAGAGTCGGACACGACTGAGCGATTGAATCGAACCGAACTGAACTATCATTCTGCTTAGTATTAGTCCTGCTTTAGGTCTCCAAAAATCTGATTCTAAATTTCTTTGAAATGATTCACATCTCCAAAAGTAAAAATCAAGGTAAAGCCCAATAATCGAGTATCATTTCTTGACAATCCTATTTTAAGTGTTTGTTCTTTATGCCTCTCAGCAGCCATTGGCTGTGACATCTCCTGCAGACATAATCGTTAATTTTCTTCCTTTTATTTTTTATGTATTCCCTTTTCTTAATTTTTCCTCTGTTGTTTCTCCTGTAATTTACATCTAAAATCTGTACAAATTTTTGTATACTTTTTTCTCATTACAGTGCAGTTGACCCCTTAAAAACATAAGGGTTGGAGTGCTGACCCTCCCT
>NW_011491801.1:4701-5252 GCF_000754665.1 Bison bison bison | reverse complement strand
TGTTTCCACTGTTTCCCCATCTATTTCCCATGAAGTGATGGGACCAGATGCCATGATCTTCGTTTTCTGAATGTTGAGTTTTAATCCAACTTTTTCACTCTTGTCTTTTGCTTTCATCAAGAGGCTTTTAGTCCTTTTCACTTTCTGCCATAGTATTTACTATTAAAACAAATCTGAGTATAAGGTGTGAATAAAGAATGTTGCTAGCCATATCAGTAAACAAAGAATGTTGCTGTCACCAAGCCATCAGCTACTGTAGTCCCCACCCATATACCCTGAGGGAATCCAGCATAGAAAAAGCACAGGATTCTGGCCTAGTTAGTTAAGGTGCATATCAAAGAAATTATTTCAATGAATCCTGACTCTTGCATCTTTACACACAGAGAAATGGGCTTCCCAGGTGGCGCTAGTAAAGAACCAGCCTGCCAATGCAGAGACACATGGTTTTGATCCCTGGGTTGGGAAGATCCCCTGAAGAAAGGAATGGCAACCCACTCCAATACTCTTGCCTGGAGAATCCCATGGACAGAGGAGCCTGGCGGGCTACAGTC
>NW_011491801.1:0-1336 GCF_000754665.1 Bison bison bison | reverse complement strand
AATATGCTATGCACAGGCCTGTACTATAATTAACAAGACTTCTTTGAAAAATAAGAATGACTTTCTCATCACCCCCAGGCAAAGGGCTTGGGGCAGTAAAAAGTACATCGTGGAAAGACATCTTGAAAACAAGATGTTGAAGTACTGATGTGACTGATGGAAAACCATTAGTGACTGTTCCCATAACCAGAGCCTTGAGAGAGTTACTGAGAAAGGGCATCGCTAGTCGAAGGGCTAAACAAAGTCATGAAAGGCCTGAAGATTTGGCATTGAGGACTGTGCATTGTATATCTTTATCCCCAATCTGAGATTGTGAAGAGCAGATATCTCTAGAGCACAAGGAAGTACAAGGAAGTAGATGTTAACAATAAAAAGCATGTAAGGATTAGGATCTGGGCTTTTTGCCTGCGAATGGCATCAGCTCTCTTATCCCCACTTTATTTCTGAGTCTTATTTTTCCTTATTCTTCCGTGGCACCACTCCCTCAGGTCAGTTCGTTGTTGAGCTGGTCCCGACATTTGGCACCTGAACAGGGACCTGAGGGAGCAAGTAGCTTTTGAGGTTTTTTGGCAGTGCCAGAAGACATGGGGAATTCCAGCCGAGAGATCGGAGGACAGTGAAAGTACTTAGTGAGTACACCCCCATGAATCTGTCAATCAGGGATACGATGGGGCAATCTCCTTCTGAGCATGCTGACTATATTGTGCTTCTAAAAACCTTACTGTGCAGCTCTGGAGTGAAAGTGGCAGAGAATTTTCAGGAATTATCTCAGACAATTCATAAGCACGGTTACTGGTTGGACCCAGAAAAAGGGACTTCACGTTTAATGAGTGGAAAGAAGTGATGCATTGTTTGCATAGAGCCTATTAATCTGGGGAACCCATTACTATTAGTGTGTGGTCTCTTTGTAACCTTATTTATACTACTTTGGCTCCTTTACAATCTGAATGGTCTGACTCTTCTGATTCAGAATCTGATACTCCTGCTCCTCCTGCATCTCAGTAGTCACCTGTCCGGCCCCCTCATATTTATGAAAATCTGGATAAAGGGAAATATAATCCTTTGGAAGGGGAAAGAGGGGCTCGATTTTTGAGTCCTAAATCCCATGTTAACTATGGTACTGGACAAGATCCTGAAACTTACCCTTTATCACCAGTCTCACAGCCTTTGGCTCCTTGGCCAGAGCCCCCTATAGTTCAGAAACCCCCTCCACTAGATCCCAATACACCATGGGATGATGGGGTATTTAGAGCTGTGGTCACAATACCAAAGATGTCTGCACCTGCTCTTTCATCTTTTCAGCAAGCTGTATGAACAGCGAGGTGGGAAGGCTACC
>NW_011491800.1:13302-14503 GCF_000754665.1 Bison bison bison | reverse complement strand
GAGTCAGACACGACTGAGCGACTTCACTTTCACTTTTCACTTTCATGCATTGGAGAAGGACATGGCAACCCACTCCAGTGGTCTTGCCTGGAGAATCCCAGGGACAGGGAGCCTGGTGGGCTGCCATCTATGGGGTCACACAGAGTCGGACATGACTGAAGTGACTTAGCCGTAGCAGCAGCAAGTTTGTTTAGTTTCTTATTTTCATATAAAGTTAGTCCTTCAATATCTTGAGAACTATTTTTTTTGACATATTAGATATGTGAGAGACATAAAAACCAGAAGTCAGTATCAACCATCTGTTATGTGGTAATAATTTTAATGTATTCAGTGATGCCTGATTTAATCATTTTTAAAATTGGTTTCTTGATTTAGGAAGAAGCTTCATTACTGACAAAGATATGTTGTCATGAGAAAAGAATAGAAAAGGTGATATTCTTCTTGAGAATGCCTTCTCATACACCTGATGTGTGACAAGGTTTACTGCACACCACTAAAGTCACTAAACAGTTTTAAAAAGGACTGTTAAAGCCAGATAAAGAAGTCAAAATTGACAGCTCATAGCCAATGGTATGTTGACTCCAGATCCTACTTTTCTGGTTCTGTGAAATGCATTGAAAAGTGAGTTAACAGTCAAGCCCAGATATGGGGCACATTGTGTGCTAGCAGCCAAAGCCAATTAATACAATAAATTACTTAACTTTCAGATGATTCCATGGTAAGTAATTAAAACTGAGATTAAATGATAATTTTCCAGGCATTTTATTAGTAGTAAAAATGGCAAGCAAAAACAGGATAAATGGTTTTAAGAGGAGAGAAATCAAATTGAGTACTTGAGATGAAGCTAAATCATGAAAGGTCTTAAAAACTGGATGTAGAAATCTAGAAATGATGCAGCAAACAAAAGGAAGTTTTTTAATTTCACAGAATGAAAGTATTATGTCAGGAAGATTAATCAATTATAATAATTCTATATTTTAGTTCAGATCAGATCAGATCAGTCACTCAGTTGTGTCTGACTCTTTGAATCACAGCACGCCAGGCCTCCCTGTCCATCACCAACTCCTGGAGTTCACTGAGACTCACACCCATCGAGTCAGGGATGCCATCCAGCCATCTCATCCTCTGTCGTCCCCTTCTCCTCCTGCCCCCAATCCCTCCCAGCATCAGAGTCTTTTCCAATGAGTCAACTCTTCACATG
>NW_011491800.1:11849-12466 GCF_000754665.1 Bison bison bison | reverse complement strand
TGACAATATACAGCCTTGACGCACTCCTTTTCCTATTTGGAACCAGTCTGTTGTTCCATGTCCAGTTCTAACTGTTGCTTCCTGACCTGCATACAAATTTCTCAAGAGGCCGATCAGGTGGTCTTGTAGTCCCATCTCTTTCAGAATTTTCCACAGTTTATTGTGATCCACACAGTCAAAGGCTTTGGCATAGTCAATAAAGCAGAAATAGATGTTTTTCTGGAACTCTCTTGCTTTTTCCATGATCCAGTGGATGTTGGCAATTTGATCTCTGGTTCCTCTGCCTTTTCTAAAACCAGCTTGAACATCAGGAAGTTCACGGTTCACATATTGCTGAAGCCTGGCTTGGAGAATTTTGAGCATTACTTTACTAGAGTGTGCGATGAGTACAATTGTGCAGTAGTTTGAGCATTCTTTGGCATTGCCTTTCTTTGGGATTGGAATGAAAACTGACCTTTTCCAGTCCTGTGGCCACTGCTGAGTTTTCCAAATTTGCTGGCATATTGAGTGCAGCACTTTCACAGCATCATCTTTCAGGATTTGGAATCATTCAACTGGAATTCCATCACCTCCACTAGCTTTGTTCATAGTGATGCTTTCTAAGGCCCACTTGACTT
>NW_011491800.1:9941-10513 GCF_000754665.1 Bison bison bison | reverse complement strand
ATGGATTGTAGCCCACCAGGCTTCTCTGTCCATGGAATTCTCCAGGCAATAATACTGGACTGAGTTGCCATTCTCTTCTCTAGGGAATCTTCCTGACCCAGGGATCGAACCCTGGTGTCTTGCATTTCAGGCAGATTCTGTACCACCTGAACCATCAGGGAAGCCTTATCGTTAAGGAGTGATTACAGTTTCATGATTTCATGCAAAGAAATACAAAAAAGGTTTCATAATATCATAGAGAGATTCCCATTATAGAGATTTTACTGTTTTAGGTTTTGTTACTTTGTTTTGAAATTGCCTGATACTTCAAGCAGGAGAAAATTCCAAATCACTTGGAAATAGAAGAAAATTTCAAAGCAAAAAGAAGCTGGTGTGACCAGATGATGTGTCATGTAGGACTTTCATTAATGCAGTGTCATAATTTAATTTGTGACATATTTATTCCATAATTGTTTCAGTGAATCTCACAAATACTGATGCTCTCTCAGGATTGAAGAAACATGGTATGTGCTTCTAAGAAGTCAAAATTGATTTCTGAAATTTCAAGCATTATCTCACATATTTTACTCACA
>NW_011491800.1:7515-9841 GCF_000754665.1 Bison bison bison | reverse complement strand
GCTGGCTCCTATGTTACATAAAGTCCTGAAAAATTGGTTTAAATGCACAAAAGGTTGAAAGACCATTCATACTTTTTAAAATGGAAAGAGTATTGGTTTTATTTTCTACTTTACAATGTCTGCACAAAACTTGCTACAGAGTCAACATTACAATGAATTTCACAGTTGTTAAGATCGCAATGAACTTGTAAGCAAACTCTAAAGAAAAAGACTGAAGCACTATGGATCATTATTTGAGGTACATTGACAGCTGAGGATCATTAGAAATATTTTCTGCTATTAATTCATTTGTGATTGTCATATACAGAAAGTTATGATCAGAAGCTAAATGTAATCTGTGCATCAACAATCTTGATAATTTTTATACCTTTCAATGTTTTCAGATTTCTAATGAGAAATCCCAGCTAGCTCTCAGATAATGAAGTGTCATCAAGTACTACAATGCCAGAGTAAGGTAGACATAGTCCTTACCTACATATTAAAAATAACATTTAGGTGTTAAAGTGTGAAAAACTGCTTTCCAATGTATATATATAATTTAAATAGCCAACTCTGCAACATTTTCTCAAGAGTTGCTTTTCTATGTTTTGTGCATCAGTTATTTTTCTTCATGTGTGCAGCAGTATTTTGCAATTATTGGCCATCTTTTACTCCTGATTTCCCTTGTAGAAGATTGATTAGCACAATCAGTCACTAGAAAGCAATTTTCATCACCAAAGGCAGCTTCTTTTCTCTCTTGATTAGCAGCCCTGCTTCAAGTTATTCAGCAGAAATAGATAATCTATAAGAACATTGCCAGACAAACATTCTGATAAGAAAAAGAGGGCCGAACCTGAATATTGCTGACAGTATTCCAGGTGGGTAAATGATCAATGAAGCTGCTCTGCCTTGTGTTTCTATGATATTCCTGTTTTATCTGGAGAACTGAACCTTGAGTACTGGTTTTTGTTTTTCTCATTTTTGTATGAATCTTTGGGTTTTTGAGGAGAACACAAATTTGCTTGCAATGTGTGTGAGGAGAGGGAGAATGCCTATTATAGACACAAACCAATGAATCTATATTTCTATGTGTGTTCTGTCACCCCCACTAGAAGTACTACCTGAAGAAATAAGTCAAATAAAATTCAATTGAACCAGATAATCTCTGTTTGTTCCTTTAAATTATGTCCTATTATGTAATAAATGTTAGCTCTCCTGTTTCAATTTAAAATAAATTTAGGGAGGAAATATTTATGTTGGCAGAAGAAAGATGAAAGAAGCAGCTCAATAATTCTTCTCTCCTAAAGCTTGCAGTACTTTGCTTGGAAAGAATGCCTGGGGAAACAGCCTGATGGAGGGGAAACATTCGTAAATTTTGGGTTCACATATAGGTCAAAATCTTCAGTAGGTCCATTTAATAGCTGTGTGCCTTTTAACATTTTCAAACCTCAGTTCTTTCATCTGTAAAATGACCACAATATGTTACTTTGTCAAGATTAGAGATGTTGTATCAAAAAGCTGAACTCACAGTGGGTTCTCAGTAAATGATAGCTATTTTCTTACTTACATCTGTATCTATCTATCTATCTGCTGCTGCGTCGCTTCAGTTGTGTCTGACTCTGTGCGACCCCATAGACGGCAGCCCACCAGGCTCCTCCGTCCATGGATTTTCCAGGCGAGAGTACTGGAGTGGGGTGCCATTGCCTTCTCTGATCTATCTATCTACCTTCAGTTTATTTCTCTTCCTATCTATTTATTTATATAGCTATGTAGACTTGAGTTGCTAAAGAAATGGCTACTCATGGCTATACCTTTTAACAATCAACACAAGTTAAAACCCTCTTTCTCCATTTCTTTCTATTACAGTATCACATGCTTGGCAGCAGAATCAATCTCTTTCCCCTCCCTCTACCAAACTCCCAAACCTAGTCTCCTCCAGCCCCTATCATCTTTTTCCTCAAATACAATCCAATACATTCTTTGTCTTCACCGCTTCCTCTGCCATTAACAATGTAGAGCAAATCTATCCAACCCCTATCATCAGTTACTATGCTATTTCTCCAAATTTGCCCAGCTAAAGGCCCCAAAACAAGCAGGCAAGTAGTTGGATAGGGGAGCAGCTATGAATACTGTTTAGTTAACTGTGCTTCCCTACCTCCCCTACTCCCATTATTCTCCCCTCCAGCTATCAAATTCAGAGAGGACAATTTCTTTGTTTCCTGTTATTCAGTACACTGTTGTTGTTCAGTTCTAATTCATGTCCAAATTTGCAACCCCCCTGAAGTGTGCCAGGCTCCTCTGTCCTCCACTATCTCCCAGAGTTTGTTCAAATTCATGTACATTGAGT
>NW_011491800.1:6676-7415 GCF_000754665.1 Bison bison bison | reverse complement strand
TCCAAGGGACTCTCAAGAGTCTTCTCCAGCACCACAGTTCGAAAGCATCAATTCTTTGGCACTCAGCCTTCTTTATGGTCCAACTCTCACATCCATATGTGACTACCAGAAAAACCATAGCTTTGACTAGACGGACCTTTGTCGGCAAAGTGATGTCTCTGCTTTCGAATATGCTCTCTAGGTTGGTCATAGCTTTCTTTCAAAGAGCCAGCGTCTTTTAATTTAATGACTCTGGTCACCATCTGCAGTGAATTTGGAGCCCAAGATAATCAATTACCCATTCAGAATTTTTTTATTTCCTAGAAAGCAAAGTTGAAGATTTTTTTTCCTGAAAGATTAGGAATGAATGTTATGAAAACCTCTAGGGAGTCTGACCAATTGTGCTTTATCTTCATCTCTTATTCTAGCTAACATTTTCAACCTCCAGAAAAGAAAGGTACAACAGACCACTCAATTTCCTGAAATACAAAATAAGGCCTACTTCATGTGTCATCACATGTGAATAAGCCAGTGGCTGCTACATAACTTCCTCTGAATTACCATGATAATTCAAATTGTAAAAGTTCCACGATAGTTCTGCAAGGAAGGAAATATGCTGGGGAATTTACACCAGATTTAAACTTATACAGTCCCAGCTGTTAGGAAAATGCAGATCTGTACCAAAAGCCAAACAAGAGCTGTAGAAAATTTTCTGAATATTATTATGACATGAGGTTAATGTGGTATATTTTTGCTGAAA
>NW_011491800.1:4832-5610 GCF_000754665.1 Bison bison bison | reverse complement strand
GCAGTAGCACAATCAGCTGTGTGGCAATGTGTGAAGGCAAAGGCGGTGTAGATTAGACCTGCAGTTTTGGGCTTTGCCCCCATGAACTTGCATCTGAGTGACCTTATATGGCTTTGATACATGGGAATATTAGAATCAGATGTTCCATTTGACAATCAAATGAGAAAAGGCATTATAGGTAGTTGATACTTATACTTACATTGAAGAGTAAAAGTTAAAATTTTACATAACCTCCTGCTCCTTCTGCCTCTGTAACTCAGACTCCTTGCAAAGTCTGGATCACGTAGGTCATGTAGTCTCAGAAAGTGGGGACTCAATACTAGGAATTGGAGCTTATCTCACTCACCCTTGTCGTACTCTTTGCAATCGCCCAGCCCTTACAAACCCGCTTAATCATGCCTGTTGGTGTATAAAAACTCTGTAACCCCTTTGTTCAGGGCTCAGAACTTGGAGTGTTAACTCCTCTGGGCCTGCCAGCATAATAAACTTGCATTCTCCAACTCTCCAAGTATGGTGCTTGATTTCTCGAGTACTGGTTTATGCAACATTTCTGGAGGCCCCAGCAAGATTCCAACCATGCTGGCCCCTTGAGCCACTGTACTGGTGGCTCAGCCTGGCTGGAGTGAAGGGACCCCGAGATGAACAAGAGAGTGCACCACCTGATGGTATTCTGGGTTCTCTTTTGGACCAGTGTTCTGACTCTCCAGAAGGCTGAGCCCCGACTGGACTCATTGGAGGGATGGACCAAGTCACCAGGAATGGCCACAGGATCAGGTAA
>NW_011491800.1:2830-3624 GCF_000754665.1 Bison bison bison | reverse complement strand
GACAGGGGTTTGGGTGGACTCCGGGAGTTGGTGATGGACAGGGAGGCCTGGTGTGCTGCAGTTCATGGGGTCGCAAAGAGTCGGACACGACTGAGCGACTGAACTGAACTGAACCTGACTGAGTGTTATAAACCCTTTTGATATTTATTGACAAAGCTTCCTAAATAACTTGACTTCTAGCTAACTTTGGGATGCTTCAAAGGGCCCCTGAGACATCCCCAAAAGCTAAGCTACTTGAGTTCATTGGACATGTTAAATTACATGGGAAGTACTGTTAAAGGGGTAAAAAATCTTTTCAGGTTAGTTACACTGTATGGTTGATATTACTAATATAGATATCTTAAAACTGTGAAATTCATGATATGGTTTGATATCAGATCTGATATGTTCTGATAAACTATGGTCAATTACAGTTCTAGTTATCATATTAAAGTGTTACATATAACAATGACCAGGTTTCTTTGTCAATTGCAATAGAATTAGATTTTAAACATGACTTCCATGGTTTTATTCTCATGCCTTCAAAAGAATACTGCTAGTTCTTCAAGATTTATGGAAAAGACTTTCTAAGATTAAGCAGATAAACAGATTTTGTTATTAACAGTAAGCTGGACTGAGATTTGGTCTTCTGTTTAGAGAACAAAGTTTTCTTAGAATGCAGCTTTGATAACAGATAATTTTCTTTGCCTTTAAGTGATTTATATTTATTTTTAAAATCTTTTTGTTACTTTGGTAAAGTAAATATTTAAGATTATGGTACATGTAGACAAAGCTCATTCTGCTTCTATAAAAAA
>NW_011491800.1:2256-2584 GCF_000754665.1 Bison bison bison | reverse complement strand
GCTCCCTGACAGACCTCATTTTATTTGATGGGTTAAAGTCTTCCCTGGCTACAGTGTTAATGCCCTCACAATGAGTTCTCCAAAAGAAAAAAAAATATATTTCACCGAATATTGAGTTTTAGTTTTGTTAATTAAGGTCTGTGTTTACTAAGACTCACTTCTGAGATAGTTCATTGTTATGTTATATTGCTAAAAGTTTTAATTAAGTTATTACAAAAGGCACTCTACGATTGTTTCTAAAGCTTATCTCAGTAACCAATCTTTGGATAAAGGCCAGATGCTCCATGATGTACAACCAGGAGATTAACAATTGGCTATAATCATTTAT
>NW_011491800.1:0-803 GCF_000754665.1 Bison bison bison | reverse complement strand
TAGGTGTCATCCCTTGGATCCACCACACCAGAGCCAAGAAGGCAGCGACTTCCTGTAATGAGAACACCTGGAAAGCAATTCGGGACCCTGAAAATCCCCTCATGGTCTGGTTCCAAAAACAATGACCCTCACCCATGAAAGACACTGAGCCCTGCTCTATGCACTCCGGAAGCTGACTAATTAACACAAGGTGGAATCTTAAGGATCTGGCTATCAAAATGTCAATGGATTTTCATTGTCAACTTGGCCTCTATCCCTGATTGGTATTATTGCTGTGCTCTTCGCTACAGGACTAGATTCAGTCACACCCCAGGACTGGGATTTGGGTCAAAAGCTGCGGTTAGCTGTCTGTTATCTCACTGTAGTGGGAAGCCTCATTCTTATTAAATGTCTCTTATGATCGATTCTCCCTACTAACTAAATCATTCACAGTATAGCTGACCCCCCCCCTTCATGATAGGTTCAGTTGTTATAGCCGTGACAACCCAAAGATGGGGAGAAAACCTTTTGCTAGTGTTCAGTTATTTGTTATATGCAGGCTGCTTTGCAGCCTTTTGGTGTCCCTTGCTGTAACAGATGGTGCCGTTCCTTATCCATCATACACCTGTCAACATTAGTTAACCCTTGGAAAATCGCTTACTTAACCATCAGCTACAACAACGTATAGATAGCCAATCCTATAGGCCAATCACCTACTGCCTTCATAACTATGCGATGTATATCCAGGGGTCTGGGTGCCAAAAATGTTTTCCAGTTATGCCCCCTGCTGCTACTACCTTTCCCCCACCAGAGGATCCAAACCC
>NW_011491799.1:15279-16215 GCF_000754665.1 Bison bison bison | reverse complement strand
CCTGCTGTTGAGTGGAAGAACCTGGAAGGAGAGGGAGGAGGGAGGAGTAGCTAGGACAAGTGTGCCCCCACTCCCCACCCCCCGCCAGGTACTTCATAGAAGACGAGCGCTTGGTCATCCACAGCCTGGACTACAGTGACCAGGGCAACTACAGCTGCGTGGCCAGCACCAAGCTGGACGTGGTGGAGAGCCGGGCAGAGCTGCTGGTGGTCGGTGAGTCCCCAGAGGGTATCCGCCTCGTGGCACAGAGGCGAGCGAGACGCAAGAGCCCAGGCATCCGTCGCAGGGGGAGTGGGCCAGCTGGGTCATGAGTGGGCCCGAGATCCAGCTCCTGTGGCCCCCAGGGAGCCCCGGACCTGTGCCCCAGCTGGAGCTGTCTGATCACCACCTGCTGAAGCAGAGCCAGGTGCGCCTGTCTTGGAGCCCAGCTGATGACCATAACGCCCCCATTGAGAGTAAGAAGACAGCAGCATGGCACTCTGTTTGCCCTCCCTTCTGGCTCCCTGTCCCTTCCTCTGGGAGAGCCAGACTTTGCACGACCCCCCCCTCCCCTACTCACCACCCACCGATGACTCCACTGCTGGTTCACTTCTTGGCAGAGTATGACATTGAATTTGAGGACAAGGAGATGGCACCCGAGAAGTGGTACAGCCTGGGCAAGGTGCCCGGAAACCAGACCTCCACCACCCTCAAGCTGTCGCCTTATGTCCACTATACCTTTCGAGTCACTGCCATCAACAAATATGGCCCTGGGGAGCCCAGCCCGGACTCTGAGACTGTGGTCACGCCGGAGGCAGGTGAGCACCAGGGAAAGTCAGGAAAAGGGATGGTGCCCAAGCTCCCTTGCTGCCAGGGGTTCCCCTGGGGCGGCGACTGCCTCCTGACATCCAGGGTTACAATAGGTCATTTCTTCCTTGGTCTTCTGCCTTCATGGCC
>NW_011491799.1:14417-15179 GCF_000754665.1 Bison bison bison | reverse complement strand
GGTCCTGAGCAATCTGCAGCCCAGTGACACTATGGTGACCCAGTGTGAGGCCCGCAACCGCCACGGGCTCCTGCTGGCCAATGCCTACATCTATGTTGTGGGTGAGTGTCAGCCACCTTGCCTTATAGCCCCCTGCCCGTCCCTGAAGTCCTGCCCCGGGCAAGGCCACCAGGCCAACTCAGCCACCAGCTGGTCTGTGTGCTGTGGCTGCCCTGCTCCTGTCTGGAGCCTTCCCCATGTCTCCCGCCCATCCTGCCAACAGTGGGGCAGGGTCTTACTGGTATTTCCAGACGAAAAAGCAGCCTCTGAGCATGGTCCCCGAGCAGAGGCTCACCCTGGCCAGGATGCTTCTGTCCCCAAGCCTCAGGGAAGGTGGGCTTGGGGAGACCCAGAGAGCTTTCAGGAAGAGGCAGGCTGTCTGTGGGGGGGGGGGGGGAGCCTCACATAATTGATAGGATATTGGAGACTGAGACAAGAGGCTGAGAGAGGCTCAGCCTGGCAGGGGCCATAGGGAAGCAAGATGGGCAGGGCTCATGGGGGCCTGGTGGAGTCACTGTCAGCTTCCAGAGGCTGCCAGCTCTCCTGGGAGAAGCTGCCCTGGTGATCCCTGCATCTGCCTGCTGACTGCATGTGGGCGCTCGCCCGGCCCTGAGTTCGGCCCTGTGTCCCATTGACTGCTCCTCGCTCAGAGCTGCCAGCCAAGATCCTGACCCCAGACAATGAGACATACATGGCAGTCCAGGGCAGCACCGCCTACCTTCT
>NW_011491799.1:10304-11164 GCF_000754665.1 Bison bison bison | reverse complement strand
GGAGGGAGGTCCTTGACCAAGGCTGGGGACTGACAGGGTGGGCTCGGGTCCTGCAACTGCAGTGTCCCTGGGGGCCCTCCGCATTCAACCCTGGACTTGGCCTCAGTCTCCTGCCTCCTCTCCCCTCCGCAGGCCGAGTGAGGCTGCCTCCCGCTGGCTTTGCCACTGAGGGCTGGTTCATCGGCTTCATCAGTGCCATCGTTGTCCTGCTTCTTGTCTTACTCATCCTGTGCTTCATTAAGCGCAGCAAGGGTGGCAAGTACTCGGGTACATCCTGGCTGTGGCCCCCCCCCTTGGTCCCTGAGCCCGGGCAGGACAACATGGGCACACTGCGGGTGGCGGGCAGGTAGCCCGAGGGGAGCTGTCAGTGTTGAGCATGTGAAGGACCAGGCCCATGTGCCTGGGGCCAGGCTGGGTGATGGGGCAGGGTGAGCAGCTGGGCCTGCTCTGTGTCTGCAGTGAAGGACAAGGAGGACACCCAGGTGGACTCAGAGGCCCGGCCCATGAAGGACGAAACCTTCGGCGAGTACAGGTGAGCTGGGGGTGGAGCCCATGCCCCCGGGCCACCCAGTTGTGCGCTTTTCGTGTGTGACTGCATCTCTCTGTCTCTCCTTTGTGCTGCGGGGGTGATGGCAGGTCCCTGGAGAGGTAAGGCTGGGCTGTCACGCTTTGGGGGCAGGGACCCTCCTGTGGGTGATTTGTGCCAGGCCTGTACACTCCCCATGCCTCCTGATCCTATAGTTCCCTGGTTCAGGGACCAGCCAACAATGCTGACACTCAGCTCCCAAGCCTCCCTGTCCCTGTCTCTGGGGACGGGCTGGACTGGCACCCCTCCTCAGCCCATCCGGAGATGGGAGCCC
>NW_011491799.1:9778-10204 GCF_000754665.1 Bison bison bison | reverse complement strand
ATCTCCGCCATGGCTGGCGAGAATTACAGTGTGGTCTCCTGGGTCCCCAAAGAGGGCCAGTGCAACTTCGGGTTCCAGATCTGGTTCAAAGCCCTGGGGGGTGAGCCTCAAATGGGGGTTCAGGGCCCAGAGGGGCTGGGGCTGGCATGGACCCAGGGTGCTGCCAGGCCCTCCCTGCTCAGTCGAATTGCCCTCACCCACTACAGACGAGAAGCTGGTGGCTCGTCTCCCACCGCAGTACGTCAGCTACAACCAGAGCTCCTACACACAGTGGGACCTGCAGCCTGACACCGACTATGAGATCCAGCTGCTCAAGGAGCAGGTGCTCCTGCACCAGATGGCAGTGAAGACCAACGGCACCGGTGCGGGGGCTGCGGGCAGGCTTAGTCAGCTTCCCTCCATCCCTGAGCTGCCCACGGCCCCGCC
>NW_011491799.1:8630-9678 GCF_000754665.1 Bison bison bison | reverse complement strand
GGGGCCTGGCAGGAACAGATCGTCAGTGACCCCTTCCTGGTGGTGTCCAATACATCTACCTTTGTGCCGTATGAGATCAAAGTCCAGACCGTCAACAGCCAGGGCAAGGGCCCTGAGCCCCAGATCACCATCGGCTACTCTGGAGAGGACTGTGAGTATTGGGCTGGCCCTGCCCATACCCAGGGGGGTGGGTGGAGCCCACATGTGCCTCCCTGGCCCACTCTCCGCCACTGACTCAGGGATCCAGCCCGGTGCCAGCTCCTGCCTCTTAATACAGTGCATTCCCTAAGAGTAAGGCTATTTGCTTACGTAACCAAAAAGCTGTCTTGCAAATCCAGAAAGACAGTGACCATCCATAAGTTGGTATCTATAACTTAACTGTCTGTTTTGATAGTAGCCAATATCCCCAGTGTGGGGCCCAAGACTGTCTTTCCCGCAGTCCATGGTCCAAGTCAGAATCTCCTGCATGGCATCCACTTATCCTGCTTCTTCCCTTGCCTCCAATCTAGAACATGACCAAATGTTCAGTTTGATTATGCAGTCAAGATCTTTTCTAGTTCCTCTGTCACATAGTTACTATTTCCTCTCTCTTCGGGGAGAGACTCTGAGACTATGTAAACGCCCTTGCTCATTAAACTGCCCACCTGTTACATTGCATCCAAATCCATCTTCCCACTCTGGGTGGGCAGAGTCCTGGGCTGGCCTCATCCATGTCACTGGCCCTTTGCAGACCCCCAGGCAAGCCCTCTGCTGGAACCCGTCAAGGCCCTCAATTCAAGCACTGTGCTGGTCAGGTGGCAGTCTGTGGACCCAGCCCAGGTCAAAGGCCACCTCCGGGGATACAATGTAAGAGTCCATCACATGGGGGCTGGGGAGATCCCTGGGGTGATGGGTGGGGTGACCAGGAGTGATAGGACTGGGCCTGGGTTTCTGCCAGTTGCTCCCTTGGGAGGGCCATGGGGAACACGCACCCCACACTCCACCCCACCCCGACCCGGGTCACTGCCAGACCCTTTCTGTCCTTCCGGGGTCTCCTGTCTACCTGCAG
>NW_011491799.1:4772-6294 GCF_000754665.1 Bison bison bison | reverse complement strand
AAATGCCCCTCTTTTTGGGGCCCCCCTGGGGCTCTTTTCTGAGCCTGAAGACCCCAGCATTGGCTAGGCTCTGCCCCTACCTGGACACTGGTCCTCTCAGGACCCCCATCAATGTGGCTAAGTTTGAGGAGTTGCAATCCTGCTTTTTGTTCCAGCCTTAGGGGCTGTATGAGTTTGTGGGGGCGGCTGTGACCAAGGACTACAAGCTGAGGGGCTTCAACAGTAGAAATGTGTTGTCTCCCAGCTATGGAGGCTGGATGTGCAGGATTGAGGAGTTGGCAAGGCCCTATTCCCTCTGTAGCTCAACTGGTAAAGAATCCGCCTGCAATGCGGGAGACCTGGGTTCGATCCCTAGGTTGGGAAGATCCCCTGGAGAAGAGAAAGGCTACCCATTCCAGTATTCTGGCCTGGAGAATTCCCTAGACTGTATAGTCCACGGAGTTGCAAAGAGTCGGATGCGACCAAGTGACTTTTCATTTATTATTATTATTCCCTCTCAGGAACCCGGGGAAGGACCTGCCTTCACTTCTGCTTCCTGATTGGTTGAAACTAGACCGATGGAGAAACTGGTAACAAGGGTGGCATCAGGAATCTCATCTTGTGGCTTGAAGGTATCATTTGCTCCTCACCACTCACGGCTCCACCTCTCACATGAAAAACCCAAAGAGGCTGGGATTTAAGTCAACACTGTGATTCTTCAACCTGCACGATCAAACTCTGTGCTTGACTTGCAGCACGTTTCAGCTCCATGGCTACAAAAAGTAAGAGAACTTTTTTTTTTCTTTCTTTCTTTTTTTATTTTATTTAAGAGAACTTTTAGGGCTGTTGTGGAAGCCCTCCAATGCTTTGCAAGGGGATACCCATTCTGCACGAGACCCGTTGGCCATTAGACCTGTGAGGAGGGCCCAGTCTCAGCATTCTCTGGGGGTGTGGGCACAGGGAAGACCCAAGAGGAAACATCTTTAACCCGAAAAGAATAGTAAGATTTTTGCTAGTTATTACTGACAGACATCTGGGAGCATTTGTGTGAGAGTGGATTTTAAGGATGTTATACCGTGGAATGTAATGTTGGATTAGATACAATTTATTGAGCTGGGTGCATTTATTGGAGAGTCTATATTCATGTTAACCCATGTAGCTGGCAGGGACTCTAACTGACTACTTGGTTGGATGACTTCAACTTGGACTCCACTGTGGCCTAAGTTCGATGAGATCAAGATGCCAGCACAACCTTGGCTGCTGCAGGGGCAGGAACACAAAGATGTAATTGCTAGTGGGAATTGCAGGTATTTCTGCCTTGATTTGAAAGTTACGGTTGGGATGACATGGCTCACATCCCCATTTATCTATTTGAGTCTGTGCAGAAGGTGGATGGATCTTGGAGAAAGACTACAGACTGATTTCAACTTCATCAGGCAGTGACTCCAATGATAGCTGCTGTTTCAGATAGAGTTTCTTTCCCAAAGCAGTAATCACACAACCCCTGGTCCCTGCTATGCAGCTATTGGCCTATTGACTATTT
>NW_011491799.1:3945-4672 GCF_000754665.1 Bison bison bison | reverse complement strand
GGAACTGAACAAGCTGGCCACGGGTACAGAGGGGGCCATCTGAACCAGACCAGAGTCCCCCCACCACTGCCTGTGTCAACTTGGCCCACCCCACCCTGCAGCTGGCTTTCAGGAGTTCCAGACACATGCTGCCTTCGGTGCCCACCGAAAACATCCAAGTGGGCTCCGCTGTCCCTGCCCAGGCCCACCTCCTCCCCCGGCCCCAGGACCCCTTAGCAACCCACCCCCCAACCCCAGTCTGAACTTGTTCAGCCCCTTGCTCAGCGATCCCCCCCAGCGCCCCGCCTTGGAAATGTAAATACACCACGACTTTGCAAGTTTGTGCCCTCGCCCTTTCCCCATATGCCACTAGTGTGTAGGCAGATGTCTGAGTCTGTAGGTGGTTTCTAGGTTTTCTAGCAATTAGCTTTGATGATCCCATCCCAGGAAAAAAGAAAAACAGAAAAAAAAAAAAAGGAAAGATCAGTTCTCCCAGCAGCCACCATCGCCCTGAATGCCTTTGCTTGGTCTGTCGATGAGCCCTTTACAAAAAAAAAGTATATATATATATGTACATAAATATCAGAATTATAAAAGGCAAATAAAAACCTGGAAACAAAGAGGCGCTCTTGTCATTTTACCCAGCACTGGGTCCCACACTGTGGTTCCACCTGGCCTGTTCCCCTTACCCTGCTGGCCTTCCAGGGGCGATCTGGGCTCTCAGCCACAGTTGGGCACCTTGTTCCTG
>NW_011491799.1:0-608 GCF_000754665.1 Bison bison bison | reverse complement strand
CCAACTCTGCAGGGCTCCTTCCCTGAGCTTTGAGGCCTGTATCCAAGCTCTTTCTTGAGTTCTTCCAGCCTTGAAGGTGGCACAGGCTCCCTGTGGCCATTGCCTCCTGCTGCCTGGCTAATCAATTCTCTGTATTATATCCTAAATTAAACCCCCAATGCCGAGAAGCATCAAAAGAAGATACTCAAGCCCAGCGATTATCAGAGAAATGTATATCACATGAAAACAACAGTGAGATACCATTTCTACCCATTAGACTGGCAAACACACACAAGCACAGATAATATGAAATAAATGCTGGCAGAGATGTAGGGCTACAGGAACCTTTGTGTACTGCTGCTGGAAATACGGACTGGCACGGTCATTGTGGAGAAGAATTTGTCAGTATCTAGTTCAATTAAGTATGTACACACCTGGCCTAAGACCCTATAATACTGTGTCACCTAAGATCCAAGGTATATGCTGTCATGTGAGACAAAGTTTGCTGTAGCTTTATTTTCGGTGACAGGGAGAAGCAGGTAGGACACTAGGGAGCACTGTGGGCCCAGGGGTTGGGACTCTGTGCTTTTGCTGGGTTCAGTCCCTGGTGGGAGAACTAAGATCCCACA
>NW_011491798.1:12336-14266 GCF_000754665.1 Bison bison bison | reverse complement strand
TCTGCAGGCAAGAGTACTGGAGTAGGTTGCCATTCCCTTCTCCAGGGGATCTTCCCCACCAGGGATCAAACTGGTGTCTAACCTGCATTGGCAGGGTTCTTTACCACTAGCATCACCTAACTCTTTAATGGCAGTTTAAGTTGTCAGAGACAATTTAATTAAATAAAATTCACAATAAGTGCTCCAAAAAAAAAATTTCTTGACAGTTGTGTAGGACTGTTGTTATTTTCTTAAATTATTGGCAGAGTTCTCCAATGAAACCATCTAGGCCTGAAATTTTCTTTGTGAGAAGATTATTAACTACAAGTTCAATTTTTAAAAATTGGATGTAAAGTTATTCAGTTTATCTATTCTTTCCTGATTGTGTTGGGCAGAATTCTAAACTGGTCCCTAGGATCTTCTCCCTGTTATACATTCTCTGTATAAATCCCCTGCCCTTAAATGTGGCTTAGACTTGTGAATATGATGTGACAACCACCACCTTAATTAGGTTATATTATATGGCAAAGGTGATGGGACAGTCGCTCTTTTGACAATATACTGTCTTAGCACACTGGGGAAATATTCTGCTGGTTTTGAAGAAATAAGGTGCCATGCTGTGAGAAGGCAATGTGGCTGGAATGTGAGGTCAATCTCTAGTTGCAGAGAGTGACCTACTTCCAATATCCAGCAAGAAAATGGGAATCTCTGTCTTAAAACTGCAAAGAAATAAATTTTGCCAACAACTAGTGAGCTTGGACCACAAGCTCCAGATGAGAGCAGAGGAAAACAATGAACTTTGATTGTATCTTTTGAAGAATTGTCTATTTCATCTTAATTGTTGAACTTGTTGTCATAAAGTTGCTAATAATATTCCCTTTTTATCCTTTTAATAGTTATAAAATATCATCACCTTCATCTCTGATATTAGTGATTTGTGTCTTTTCTCATTTTTTTCTGATCAAATTTTATCAATTATATTCATGCTCTCAAAAAACCCCCAGCTTTTGCTTTCATTGGTTTTCTCAATTGTTTATCTGTTTCTTACTTCACTAATTTTTACTCAACCGTTATTTCCTTTATTTCATTTTCTTTGGGTTTAATTTGCTCTTTCTTTCTAGTTTATTAAGATGAAAACTGAGGTTATTGAATAAAAGCTTTTCTTATTTTCTAATATAGGCTTTTAGTGTTTTAAAATTTCCCCTAAGAAATACTACTTTAGTGGCATCCCACAAATTTTGATATTTTTGTATTTTCATTTTCATTCAGTATAAAAAATATTCTAATTTCCCTTTTTACTTCTTTGATCTTCTGTTACTTAGAAGTGTGTTATTGAGTTACCAGATATTTGGGGATTTTCCAAGAATCTTTTGTTACTGATTTCTAGTTTAATTTCATTGAGGTCAGAGGGTATACTTTGTATGACTTGAATCTTTTTGAATTTACTGAGACCTGTTTTACTCATTCTGATATATGTGTAGCGATATTTCACTGTAGTCTTAATTTGCATTTCCCTGGTGGCTAGTAATGTTGAATATGTTTTGTGTGCTTACTTGCTATCTATATATCTTCTTTGATGAAATGTCTCTTGCCCATTTTCTAGTACTGTTGTTTGCTTTATTACTGTTGTTTTCAGTGGTTCTTTATGTAATCTAGACACAGTTTTTTTGTTGCATTTCTGATTTGCAAATATTTTCTCCCAATCTGTAGCTTGTCTTTTTATCATTTCATTAAGATCTTGCACACAGCAAAAGTTTTATATTTGGATGAAGTACAATTTTAAAAAATCATGTTTTTTGCATGCAAGCCTGTGAATTTTTTTCCAGCTTTATTGAGATATAATTGATATATAACATTGTATAAGTTTAAGGTGTACAATGTGATGATTTGATACACATATATTGTGAAATGACTACCAAAGTAGAGTTAGTTAACACCTCCATCACCTCTC
>NW_011491798.1:8645-10224 GCF_000754665.1 Bison bison bison | reverse complement strand
TTTGTTTGTGTCTTCTTCAATTTCTTTCATTAAAGGAATGTACAGATTTCAAATGTACAGATCTTTCACCTCCCTGATAAATTTATTCCTAAGTAATTTATTGGTTTGGATTCTATTGTGAATGGAATTGTTCTCTTTATTTTTCAGATGTTTTGTTAGTATATGAAACCACAACTGATTTTTGTATATTGATTTTTTGTCCTACAACTCTACCAAATTCATTGATTAGTTCTAACAGTTAGGGTTTTCTTTTATTTAGAAAGTTTAGTATTTCCTATATGTAAGATCATATCATCTATTAACAAAGCTAATTTTACTTCTATTTTTCCTGTTTGGGTGCCTTTTCTTTTATTTGACTGTTAGCTGTAGCTAGGACTTCTAGTACTACTGAATAACAGTGGTGAGAGTGGGCATCTTTATCTTGTTCCTCATCTTAGAAGGAAAGCTTTCAACCCATTACCATTGAATATAAATTTGGCTGTGGGTTTGTCACATATAGCCTTTACTATTTAGAAGTCAATTCCTTCTATACTCAATTTGTTGAAGATTTTCATGATAAGGGGATGCTGAATTTTGTCATGTTTCTGCATCTACTGAGATGATCACATGATTTTTATCTATTAATGTGGTGTATCACATTCATTTATTTGTGTATGTTGACTCATCTTGCAACCCAGGGATAAGTTCCACTTGATCGTGGTGTATGATATTATGACTGTGCTGTTGAATTCAGATTGCTAGTATTTGGTTCATAACTTCTGCATCCATACTCGTCAGGGATATTGGTGTGTAATTTTTTTTTTTTTATGGTATCCTTATCTGACTTTGATATTGTATGGGAAAACCTTGGTCTTTCACCTTCTATATAGGGAAAAACACAGCTGTTCCCTACTTTTTTGTGAGTCTTTTTTTTCTTTCTTGTGATTTTACTTTACTACTCACACAGAAAACTTCACTTCTGGTCACCAAATGTGTGAGGTTTTCCACTATACCACAAAGCAATTCTTGGACATGATCTACTGGAAATAGCATCAGATCATAGGTTAAAGTTTACAGCCCCTACCTTTACTTTAGGATGTCAGTTGCAAGGCCAGGTTATCACCTATGTTTCTGATCAACCTGCTATATATAGGCAGTTCTCCTCCTTAGGTTCAACTTTCTTTTTTTTTTGAAAGCCATGAAGAGTAAATTTTATTTTTTATTTTTGTTTTTTAAATTAATTTTTACTGGAGTATAGTTGATTTACAATATTGTGTTAGTTTCTGCTATACAGCAAAGTGAATCAGTTATTCATATACATATATTCACTCTTTTTTAGATTCTTTTCCCTTAAACACCATTACAAAGTACTGAGTACAGTTCTCTGTGCTATACAATAGGTCATTATTAGTAATCTATTTTATACATAGTAGTGTGTATATGTCAGTCTCAAACTTCCAATTTATCCCTCCCACCATTACCACCTGATAACCATAAGTTTATTTTCTACATCTGTAATTCTATTTCTGTTTTGTAGATAAGTTCATTTGTACCCCTTTTCTAAAGATTCCGCATATAAATGATATCACATGATATTTAT
>NW_011491798.1:7366-7842 GCF_000754665.1 Bison bison bison | reverse complement strand
ATGATGAATAGTAGTGGTGAGAGTGGGCACCCTTGTCTTGTTCTTGACTTTAGGGGAAATGCTTTCAATTTTTCACCATTGAGGATAATGTTTGCCGAGGGTTTGTCATATATAGCTTATACTATGTTTAGGTATGTTCCTTCATGTTGAATTTTGTCAAAGGCTTTCTCTGCATCTATTGAGATAATCATATGGTTTTCATCTTTCAATTTGTTACTGTGGTGTATTACATTGATTAATTTGCAGATATTGAAGAATCCTTGCATCCCTGGGATAAAGCCCACTTGGTCATGATGTATGATCTTTTAAATATGTTGTTGGATTCTGTTTGCTAGAATTTTGTTAAGGATTTTTGCATCTATGTTCATCAGTGATATTGGCCTGTAGTTTTCTTTTTTTGTGGCATCTTTGTCTGGTTTTGGTATTAGGGTGATGGTGGCCTCATAGAATGAGTTTGGAAGTTTACCTTCCTCTGC
>NW_011491798.1:4309-5490 GCF_000754665.1 Bison bison bison | reverse complement strand
ATTGTGGTCAGAAAAGATGCGTGGAATGATTTCAATTTTTTTGAATTTACCAAGGCTAGATTTATGGCCCAGGATGTGATCTATCCTGGAAAAGGTTCTATGTGCACTTGAGAAAAAGGTCAAATTCATTGTTTTGGGGTGAAATGTCCTATAGATATCAATTAGGTCTAACTGGTCCATTGTATCATTTAAAGTTTGTGTTTCCTTGTTAATTTTCTGTTTAGTTGATCTATTCATTGGTGTGAGTGGGGTATTAAAGTCTCCCACTATTATTGTTTTATTGTTAATTTCCACTTTCATACTTGTTAGCATTTGGCCTACATATTATGGTGTTCCTATGTTGGGTGCATATATATTTATAACTGTTATATCTTCTTCTTGGATTGATCCTTTGATCATTATGTAGTGTCTTTCTTTGTCTCTTTTCATAACCTTTATTTTAAAGTCTATTTTATCTAATATGAGTATTGCTGCTCCTGCTTTCTTTTGGTCTCTTGCATGGAATATCTTTTTCCAGCCCTTCACTTTCAGTCTGTATGTGTCCTTTGTTTTTAGGTGGGTCTCTTGTAGACAACATATATAGGGGTCTTATTTTTTTATCCATTCAGCCAGTCTTTGTCTTTTGGTTGGGGCATTCAACCCATTTACATTTAAGGTAATTATTGATAAGTATGATCCCATTGCCATTTACTTTGTTGTTTCAGGTTTGAGTTTATACACGCTTTCTGTGTTTCCTGTCTAGAGAAGATCCTTTAGCATTTGTTGAAGAGCTGCTTTGGTGGTGCTGAATTCTCTCAGCTTTTGCTTGTCTGTAAAGCTTTTGATGTCTCCTTCATATTTGAATGAGATCCTTCCTGGATACAGCAATCTGGGTTGTTGGTTTTTCTTTTTCATTACTTTATGTCCTGCCATTCCCTTCTGGCCTGAAGAGTTTCTATTGAAAGATCAGCTGTTATCCTTTTGGGAATCCCCTTGTGTCTTATTTGTTGTTTTTCCCTTGCTGCTTTTAATATTTATTCTTTGTGTTTGATCTTTGTTAATTTGATTAATATGTACCTTGGGGTGTTTTGCCTTGGGTTTATCCTGTTTGAGACTCTGTGGGTTTCTTGGACTTGGGTGGCTATTTCCTTCCCCATTTTAGGGAAGTTTTCAACTATTATCTCCTCAAGTATTTTCTCATG
>NW_011491798.1:2745-3074 GCF_000754665.1 Bison bison bison | reverse complement strand
AATTTTTTTAATATATTTTTTAAAATGTAAAAAACTGATAATAGTAAAAATATATCTAGGAATTTCTCTGGAGCTGTTGTGGACAGTGTGGGGTCAGTTCAGTTTCAGATAGTTCCTTGATTCGGCTTATACTTCTCAAGATCTATAGGCCCCTTCCAATGTAGTCAGTGCTAACTACAGGGCTTTAATCTGTTGCACCTGTCACTCCCAAAGCAGTTCCCTCTGTTTATTTTAGCTTCTTCTGTTTGCTTGTCTCTTCAGTGTCTGATTTCTGCCCTGACACAAGGGGGCAAAGGTGGTCACTTATTTAGGCTCTCTTGTTCAGTCCT
>NW_011491798.1:0-539 GCF_000754665.1 Bison bison bison | reverse complement strand
GTCCATCACCAACTCCTGGAGTCCACCCAAACTCATGTGCATTGAGTCAGTGATGCCGTCCAGCCATCTCATCTTCTGTCGTCCCCTTCTTCTCCTGCCCCCAATCTCCCCAGCATCAGGGTCTTTTCAAATGAGTCAACTCTGCGCATGAGATGGCTAAAGTATTGGAGTTTCAGCCTCAGCATCACTCCTTCCAATGAACACCCAGGACTGTCCTTTAGGGTGGACTGGTTGGATCTCCTTGCAGTCCAAGGGACTCTCAAGAGTCTTCTCCAACACCACAGTTCAAAAACATCAATTCTTTGGTACTCAGCTTTCATCACAGTCCAACTCTCACATCCATACATGACCACTGGAAAAACCATAGCCTTGACTAGATGGACCTTTGTTGGCAAAGTAATATCTCTGCTTTTTAATATGCTATCTAGGTTGGTCATAACTTTCCTTCCAAGGAGTAAGCGTCTTTTAATTTCATGGCTGCAGTCACCATCTGCAGTGATTTTGGAACCCCCAAAAATAAAGTCTGACACTGTTTCCCC
>NW_011491797.1:13651-14702 GCF_000754665.1 Bison bison bison | reverse complement strand
CTCACTGCTTATTTCTTAAATGAGACTTTTGGCTAGAAAAAGTCTAGCCACCTCTTCGCCGTAAATTTAAATTAGGAGTGAAGGAAAGTTACAGGGCTCAAAATAGCCTGGAGTTAAAACTCCCCTCCAGGTCCTCCCCACCATTCTATGCAAAACAAAGGACTCTCTCACCTGAAGAAAAAAATGGACATTAAGGTTGATTACTCCCAGCTCCTCGCCTGTCCAGCCTCTGGTCAATCTCCAAAATTCCTTGCCCCAGCCGTTTAAGAGATAACTACTCCGAACAACCTTGGAGAACAGGCCCCCTTAAGACAGTAACTTTCCACATATACATGCCCATATATACTTACTCTTTTCCTGGATAAGTGCAGCAGCTGGCTAATCTGACTCCTGCCCCTTCTCTCCTCATTAAAGGTGATTGTTCCTGTAAGAAGTGCCAGTCTCCTTCTTTTTCTGAACCTCGCCTTCTCTAACCCCCTTACCCTACAACGAGGTCTATGCCTCCTGCTGCTGCTGCTAAGTCGCTTCTGTCGTGTCCGACTCTGTGCGACCCCATAGACGGGAGCCCACCAAGCTGCCCCGTCCCTGGGATTCTCCAGGCAAGAACACTGGAGTGGGTTGCCATTTCCTTCTCCAGTGCATGGAAGTGAAAAGTGAAAGTGAAGTCGCTCAGTCGTGTCCAACTCTTAGCGACCCCATGGACTGCAGCCTACAAGGCTCCTCCGTCCATGGGATTTTCCAGGCAAGAGTACTGGAGTCGGGTGCCATTGCCTTCTCCGCTATACCTCCTAGGGTGTTTGAATTTAAAGCACGCTCAGCGTCGGACATCGCCCAACAGGGAAAGGAGGATATTTGGGGACGCTGTGGAGGAGCTTTCTAGGGGCCACTAAAAAGATTAAGATCCTTTGAGACAGTCTACCCCACTCACAAGGATATCACACCCCCCCCCCCCACACACACACATGAATCTGCCGCAGCATGATTTGGATTGGATTGAAATGCAAAACAAAAAGACGCAACCCAGCCCGCGCCACTGCGCTGGCGACCGCCT
>NW_011491797.1:10284-11559 GCF_000754665.1 Bison bison bison | reverse complement strand
GGAGTGGGTTCCCATTCCCTTCTCCAGGGGATCTTCCCGCCCCAGCCACTAGGGAAACTATATATATACACACACACACACATAATATATAGTGCATGTTTGAAAGTTGCTAAGAGAGTAAATCTTTAAAATTCTTAAAAGTTCTCATCACAAAAAAGTCTATAATTATGTGTGGTGACAGATGGTAACTAGACCTATTGTGGTGATCATTTCACAGTACATATAAATATCAAGTCATTAGGTTGTACACCTGAAACTAATACAATGCCGTTTGTTGATTATATCTCAATAAAAATTAAAAAAAAAAAAAAACTATTCTAGAGCCAAAACAAAAAGATTTAAGGTTCAGTGTTTTTGTCAAGAATTCTTCATAGGTAAGGTCATGTACTTCATATTGCAACATATCAGGAAGTATACACTGTCTGATTTTTCTACTTTTAGTAATTTTATGGTTGATCAGTGAGTTCAGGTAGTCATAGGCAGATCACTCCTTTGCAAGGCTTCATTTCCCCCCTTGTGATGAATAAATAATATGTCAGGGATACTTTAGCATCCTATGAATACCCACTTCCCCATCAGCCTTTCATCCATTGATAATCATTACCATCAATAATATCATTATTATCAATACCTAAATCAGTTATTTCATTAGGTATTACAAGTGGTGGTTTTCTAATTTCACCATTCTTTCTGTATTAATTAGCTGGAATTCTTCTTTCTGTTAATGTTGGAATGCCATTTTTTAAAATTGTACTCCTTTCTTTGGTGATCCTATTCAGGTTCTTGGTTTTAAATTTCATCTTAAAAAAACACTTATTTTTGGGTGCAGTGGGTCTTCATTGCCACATACAGGCTTCCTCTAGTTGTGGCAGATGGGGGCTACTCTTCATTGCCTTGTATGGACTTCTCGTTGTGGTGGCTTCTCTTGTTCTCTTCTCTTGAGGGAGCACGGACTCTGCAGCATGGGCATTTCAGTAGTTGTGGCATGTGGGCTCAGTAGTTGTAGCTCATGGGCTTAGTTTCTCTGTGGCGTGTGGGATCTTCCCAGACTTGGGATTGAACTTGTGTCCCCTGTATTGAAAGGCGGACTCCCAACCACTGGACCACCAGGGAAGTCCCTAAATCCTGTCTTTATGTTGTGAATTTTCACATTTTTGTCTTTAGTCCTGACCTATTCTGAACGCTAGACTCCTGTATCCAGATACTTAGTCTGTATCTCTACTTGATAATAGACATATCAAACTTAACTTGTACCAAAAGCAGAGGACAGATCTT
>NW_011491797.1:7483-10041 GCF_000754665.1 Bison bison bison | reverse complement strand
TTTCGGGTTTGTTTTTTTTTTTGATCTGTTCAGCAGGCTTTCACATCCACCCTCTTCTGGTGATCTTATCCTTTGGCCACTAGGGTGGGCAAGATAATAGTTTTTAACATTCTTGTTCTGAAATATAAGACATATATAAGAAAATGTAAATATTCAATGTAATGAATTATCATTGTAACTACTACCTAGGTCATGGTTTGTTTTTAGATTTATATTCTTGTCTTAATGGAAAGTCTTATCTGTTTGTACACTGAGGTGGCCTGAAGGTTAACTGAAGGCACACTTGAGGGTTTGTTCAGATTTTGGGTTAATTGCTTGCTTGAAGCCCCAGAGTTTTGCGCTCCAGTGTCGTAGTTAACCAGATAACCTTGGGCTGAAAGATCGAGGGCTGGAGGTACCAAAGTTCTTTTCTACCATAAAAGAACTTAATATTGTTCCTGGAGAATTTTTCATTTTTAGTTAGACTTTATCCCAAAGGGCCAGTCAGGATGTTAACCACCAAATGCTCCCCCGAATAATGAAACTTTTTCCTGCTGAAGAGTATTAGTTGGTATAATCTATCTGAATGCCAAAGCACATCCTCTATGTCAAAACTTTTTTTGGTTTTGGCATAATTATTAATTAGCTGCTTTTTCTGGAGTAATTAGGAGCAGATTCAGCTGCTTTCTGATGGCATGTTGTTAACATGTAAGAGATGTTATCTTCCTGTTTTTTTCTGTTAGAAGGTATTTGTCCAGTTCAACCAAAATTTTCAGGTCTTAAGTTACAAAGAAGGTGGCAGATCCCTGTCTGCCTTTGAAACAGGCCTTGCTCTTCTTACCTCCTTATATTCTCTTTCTGACAGGGTTCAGAGGACCTGAAAGAGCACTAAGAACCTTGGATCTCTTTTGGTCCATTTGGTTTGGTCCAGATAGTTCTTGTCTAGATTCCCAAGCCAGTGACACAGATAATAAATACTACAGAAAGCCTTACACTGTTTTAGGTAATAGGGGGAAACAGAGTACATATATGGACAATGTGAAAAGCTTGTGTAGGGTCTTATCCTCAGAGCCCTAGGCTTACCATTTTGGGGTAGGGGTGGGGGAAAGCATTTGGAGAAGGGATACAGCCAAAGTTGATGGTACTTTTTCTTTCTAAGATAAACCAGGAGTCATGAACTGGCAGTCCATGAGCCACATTCACAGATAAATTTTATTTGTCCGACCCAGCATTTTAAACATGTATGCATCAGTTACTATTTAAAAATCAGAATTCACATAAAAATTAGAATTTCCAACTGTCTTTCAACTATCAGAAGATCTTGGCAACTCTGGACTCTTTTTTTTTTTTAACTTTTTTCCTATTTTTTTAAAATAAATTTTTAATTTTTAAATCTTAGTTTACTACATTCTTTTTAAACTAATTTCTTATTGGTTTGTTTTATTTTTACAAACCCTTGGAGGGCTGAGTTTCAATAGATTGCAGGGAGGTAGCTGCTCTGCTGTGTATGAAACCCAGACCTGGAGGCAGGTCCTCTATGAATGGTTTAACACCTGTTTCCACAGGGGTGAAATGATGGGGAAGTGATGCGCGAGGGGATGGCCACCTTTCCAGCTGCACCCCGTGTCCCAGGATGATGGGCTTTCCATATTGGACCCCGGTCCCAACATGCGGCAGGGCTGCCCCGCCAAGCCCTGAGAACTCTGGGCTCTTATTCCTGTGTTGGAATTACCATCCAGAGATGAATTACAGCTTGCCTCCTTTACATGGGGCATATTCCTCAGTGTTGCTTTCAATATAGCAGCTTCACACCTCTGTTACTTGCTTTGTCCCTATAGGTCTTTGCTTTATGATCTCTATACGTTGGGTGTATTCGGCAAGGACCAAACCTGATGAGTTAAAATAGAATTCTGTAAGGTTTGAGGCCCACTGCTCTTCATCCCAGAGAAGGCAATGGCAACCCACTTGAGTATTATCTGGAAAATCCCATAGACAGAGGAGCCTGGTGGGCTACAGTCCCTGGGGTCACAAAGAGTAGGACACGACTGAGCAACTAAGCACAGCACAGCAAATGCTTAATACAAATTTGATGAAGTGAATGTTGCGTAGCTTACTTTGGTTGGTCAAATATCCTCCAATGACAGTGGTTACAATTTCACCAGTGGAGAACCTGTATACATTGGGTGATTATCACGGGAATATTCTGAGAGAGAGCTTACTGAGGATTGGTGCCTCCGTGCTACCTGTGCTAGTTCAGTTGGCGCTCAGTCGTGTCTGACCCCTTGCAACCCCATGGACTACAGCACACCAGGCTTCCCTGCCCATCACCAACTCCCGGAACCTACTCACACTCATGTCTATCGCATCAGTGATGCCATCCAATCATCGCATCCTCTTTCGTCCCCTTCTCCTCCCACCTTCAATCTTTTCCAATGAGGGTCTTTTCCAGTCAGTCAGTTCTTCACATCAAGGTGGCCAAAGTATTGGAGTTTCAGCTTCAGCATCAGTCCTTCCAATGAATATTCAGGACTGATTTCCTTTAGGATGTCTGGTTGGATCTCCTTGCAGTCCAAGGGACT
>NW_011491797.1:3905-6870 GCF_000754665.1 Bison bison bison | reverse complement strand
GAGTTGCAAACTCCTGGAAAGACAAAAGACTGCCCACTGTATCTGAAAGTTGTTTAACTTTCTGAGTATCCTGATCTCACCATTGCATACCTTTGGTGAACATATACCAAATGCCTCCTGTGGACCAGCTCAATCTGCTGGTTGCTTAGAATGCAGTGGTGAAAGACATACATGTCCTTAAAATCGTGTGTGTGTGTGTGTGTGTGAGAGAGAGAGAGAGAGAGTCGCTCAGTTGTGTCTGACTCTTTGCGACCCCATGGACTGTAGCCTGCCAGGCTCCTCTGTCCATGGAATTCTCCAGGCAAGGATACTGGAGCGGTAGCCTATCCCTTCTTCAGAGGACCTTCCCAACCCAGGGATTGAACCCAGGTCTCGGGCATTGCAGGTGGATTCTTTACTGTCTGAGCCACCAGTTTCCTATGATGACATGGAAAATTTCATATGATAAATAAAAAAACACAAGATATGTCTCCAATCCAGATTGTGTGTATGTGTGTGTGAAGGGGGAAGTTGTCAGAGAAGCCTTCTTAAGAAAAAAATACTGACTTTTAAAGATTAGTGGGAATTAAGCAGTGAGGAAGAAGCTGATGTACATGGCATACTAGACAGTTTTATGTGTAAAGATTTAGAAGCAAGAGGAAGCATGGCCCCTTCAGGGCAGGGTAGGAGTTTAGGATTGCTGGAATATGGTGAAAATTGGAGGAGTGAAAGCAGATCTTTGGAACTTTTCCCTGCCTGGGAAAAATATAACATGGAGGCAAGGTAGAAAGATAGAGCAGTGGCTTTGGATTTTTCAGGCTTCAGTTAAAATTCAGGCTGCCACTTGCTTTGCTAGTTGGGTAACTTCAGACAATTCATTTGACCACGACATGCTGAGTCTCACATTCTTTATGTTGTAAAATCGGGATATCTGAGCCTGGGTCAGTTGTTCTGTTCCTTCTCTTAGCCAGATTATCGTATCTCTTCCGGATTGCTCTACTTCCCACCTTTCTACACCCATCCTCTTGAACAAATGGCAGTTCCTCAAAAAGTTAAACATAGAATTTTGATGTGACCCAGCAGTTCCACTCTTAGGGGTATACCCAATAGAATTGAAAACAGGGACCCAAACATATACTTGCATACCAGTGTTCATTGCAGCAGTATTTATAAGAGCTGAAAGGTGGAAACAGCCCAAGTGTCCACTGATAAATGGATAAAATAGGTTTCCATGCAGTGGAGTATTCAGACTTGAAAATGAGTAAAATTGTGATACATGTTACATTATGGGTGAACCTTGAAAACATTATGCTAGCTGAAATAAGCCAGGAACAAAAGGACCAATATTGTGTGATTCCACTTGTATAAGATACCTAGAATAGGCAAATTCACATAGAGACAGAAAGTAGAATAGAGGTTATTAGGGGCTGGGCAGGAGGGAATGGAGACAGAGTTTCTGCTTGGGATGATGCAAAAGTTTTAGAAATAGATAGTGGTGATGGTTTTACAACATGATGAATGTAATTAATGCTATTGAAGTACAATTGGAATGGTTAAAATAGCAAATTTCATCTTACTTAGATTTCACCACAAAAAAAATTCTCCAGAAATTCATTCTTTCTCTGACTTCCAGAAGCCAGAAGTCTGAAATCAAGGTGTTGGTAGGGCCATGCTTCTTCAGAAGGGTCTAGGGAAGAATCCTTCCTTGCCTCTTCCTTGCTTCATTGGCTTGTAGATGCATCACTCCATTCTCTGCATCTGTCTTCACATGGCATTCTCCACTTTGTCTCTCTCTTTGTGTGCAGTATACCTCTTATAAGGATAATAGTCATGTTGGATTAGGACCCACCTTAATCCAGGATGACTGCATATTAACTTGATTACATCTGTCAATACCCTATTTTCCCAAATAAGGTCATTCATACATTCCAGGTCAACATGAAATTTGGGGGGATACTGTTCGATCCAATAGGAAGCCACTGCTGTGTATAAAATCTTCTGGAGGAAAGTACATAGAGTCAGAAGGGCAATGACAACACAAAGATCCTTGGGAATACCAACGTCTATATGAGGATAGGCAGAGAGGAAGGAATTCAAGACTCAGACTGAGAAGGAATGATTAGAGAGCAGGAAGAAATCCAGGAGAAAGTGTTGTATACCACTATACCCGAGGAGAAGGGAAAACTTAATGAAGGAGATGGTGGTCAGTGGTTTTAAATGCAGCACAAAGGTCAAGAAAGACCAAGAAATGGCCATTTGATTTGGCAGTATGGAGGTTCTTGGTGCCCTTGGTGAAAACAGCTGCATTAGGGTGCTTAGGTGAGAAGCCACATTGTCATGTATTATGTCTCCGTTTTGTGAGCCTTTGAACTGAGAGGCAGCAGTCTATGGGCAAAGTGGTCCCCTTCTTTTTTTTTGACCCACTACCCAGATCCTATTATTAATATCTCACTATACTTGCTGTATCACATATCTGTTATACCAATTCATCTTATTTTTTGGATGCATTTCAAAGTAAGTTGTAGACATCAGGATATGTCCTCCTACTTCAGCATAATACCATTAATTATTTTTATTTTTAAAAATTTATGTATTATTTTTGGCTGCTCTGGGTCTTTGTTGCTGGGCTCAGTCTTTCTCGAGTTGCAGGGAGGGGCTACTCTCTGTTTGCAGTGTGTGGGCTTATTGTGGTGGCTTCTCCTGTTGCGAAGCATGGGCTCTAGGGCACGAGGGCTCAATAGTTGTGGTGCATGGACTTAGTTGCCCTGCAGCATGTGGAATCTTTCTGAACCGGGGATTGAACCCCTGTCCACTGCCTTGGCATGTGGATTCTTAACCATTGGACCACCAGGGAAGTCCTATACCATTAAATAGATTTCAATATTTTAGGGTTTTCTTCTTTTGAAGTAAAATTTACATACCAAGAAATGCTTCAGTTCAGTTCAGTCACTCAGTCGTGTCCGACTCTTTGCGACCCTATGAATCG
>NW_011491797.1:0-587 GCF_000754665.1 Bison bison bison | reverse complement strand
AATGAAAATAAAAACTGACACTCTCCCCCCACACTCTAGCACTCTTTTTCTCCTTGTTGTCCTGCTTGAGAAGGTGTTTTTTCTGCTGAATTGGTTGTCCTCTTGGCTCCCAAGCAGTCCTGGTTTCTCCCTAGCCAGGCCCAAGGAGAATAGGGGAGCAATTTTGGAAAAAATATTTGAGCCCTTAAACTATTAGCTGAGTTCTCCAGATCATTAGGGATACAGTGTGTTATAGATGGACACATGATTGCAGTAGTAGTAAAAATGACATGTTTTCCTTCCAAGCCCAGGATTGGAGGTTAAGTGCTAAACCAAACTGTATTACAGAAAACACTGTAGTCTTGTAAATAACAAGATACCCAGACCAGTGCTATAAAAAGCAGGTTTCATTTTCCCTCCAGTTCCATTATAGGGAAAGAATACTGTCCTAGGTCTAACTTTATTGTTGGAGCAGACAGGGTGGAGGGGAAGAACTGAGATACAGTATTAGATCTGCTAATTAGGGTGTTCCAGGGACTGGGAAGGTAATTTGGCTGACAGCAGGGGTTTGACCCAGCCAGAAAATGGTGCTGTCTAACAAATACTGT
>NW_011491796.1:11108-12430 GCF_000754665.1 Bison bison bison | reverse complement strand
AGTGGGCAGTGAGAGGTGAGGGCAGGCCAAGGCAAATCTCTCTGTGCCCTTGGTCCAGACTTGTCAGTGGGTGGCCACCCTCTGAGCCCTGTGGGGCAGGGGGACAGGGAACAGGATACTGACTTAATTTCCTCCTAGCCCGTGCTTCCCCGATGGACAAAGCAGGCTGAGGAAAGTTTTCATTGAACTGGTAGCACTTTGTAAAATTACAGCCAATTCCCCGTAATCAGCATGAACAAGGGGCCAGCAGTATGGCCTGCAATTAGATAAAGAAAAATAGCAATGTTTACAATCCAATTTGTTTTAAAACAGCAGATTTACCTTTATAATTATGAAGCAGTGCATGTTCCTGCTAGAAGGACCCAGCCTGGCTCCAGCCCTTCTCCTCAGAATAATTTCTCCACCTGTACCTACATCCCCCAAACCCCTCCTTGGCCTTCAAGGCCATGTTCAAATCCTTCCTCCAAGAAGCTTTGCAGTTCCTCGGCCACTTCTTCCTCCATACTCCCTCTAGCTCTTTGCTAGCGCTTTGTAGAGCCCCTTTCAGGGTCAGCTCTGACTGTCCCACTGTGAGCCCCTCTCCTTCTGGAGTGGAGGCTCCCAGAAGGGAGGGCACAGCCTTCTCCATCTCAGCGACCCCCTGGACCCAGTACAGTGCCTGGCCCAGTGGATTCCTCACCCAAGCCTCCTTTCTCGTTGCCGATGGACAACAGTGCCCACCCCGCGGGGTCCCAACGGA
The DNA here is from genome assembly GCF_000754665.1 of Bison bison bison. Taxonomy (NCBI): domain Eukaryota; kingdom Metazoa; phylum Chordata; class Mammalia; order Artiodactyla; family Bovidae; genus Bison; species Bison bison. Next base: position 11,691 of record NW_011491796.1, on the reverse strand, counting down.
CTTTCCGAGGTCTAGCAGATTCCGGATTCCCAGATCCCCTGGGAAGCCCCCCTGCGGATAACAGGGAGTTGCCCTTATTTTGCAATCTAGAAAGGAGTATTTACCAGGCCCAGTTACAGCTGATTTTGTCGCTCCGGGAACGGGAAGCGTCAAGCCCAGCTGCACGGGCAGAGTGAGACAGCGAGGGGAATAAAGGGCTGCCTCCCTTGATCACTGGGCTCCCCAAGTGGGAGACCGGAGAGTTGAGGCTGCGGAGGAGGAGAGGGAAGGGGAGGGGGAGGCCCGGGGCCGCGCTGCCCTTCCTCCGGCTCCTCCTCCTCTCGCGGTCCCCGCCGGCCTCCCTCTCGGGCTCTTTGTCTGTCGGTCGGTCTGTCTGTCGGCTCGCTCTCGCACTGGCTCTCCAGCCCTCTCGCTCTCTCTCGGCTCGGTTCACGTGACCGACTGCTCTCAACGGCTCCGATCACCTCTTCCTGAGGCAGCACCTTTCGGTTGGTAACAGGAGACACTCGGGGGTTGGGGGCAGGATGGGTTTCCTTCCTTCGCTTTTTCCTCCTCGCCTTCTGGGGCAGCTCCGGCCGAAAGG
>NW_011491796.1:9767-10183 GCF_000754665.1 Bison bison bison | reverse complement strand
CCCTGCCCTGGGAGGTTCCAAAGGCCACAAATCTCTGTTGCTTGTGGGCCATGTGGTTTGTGGCTGTTTGTAGTTTTGGAAAGGAGGGGGAAACTACAGGGGTAGGGGACACTGCTTCTCACTGTGCTGGCTTCCCGAGAGAACTAGCAAGGGGCGGGCAGGGCCCCTTCCAAGCCCTGCCAAGACACACTGCAACTACTGATACGGGCTTCATCATTTATTTTTGAAAGCAGCAGGGCTCTTGGCTCATTTGCATAAATGTTTGCACTGCCTGCTATATTTTGGTTCAGGAGAAGGGCACCGGAGTACAGAACATACATAACAGATTTGTAACTGGGCAGCTTGACCCTGCCCCTGGCAAGGTGAGCTAACCAGCCACCCTCTGTGTCTACTTTTGAAAGCCCCTCTAAGTGCAG
>NW_011491796.1:6908-7747 GCF_000754665.1 Bison bison bison | reverse complement strand
CAAACAAAAACCTAAGTGCGTTGTGCCATCAGAGAGGTTAAGAGAGGATTGCTAAGGCAGCACTTAGCTATGGGAGACATGGAGTCTGGAGAGATTTGTTGGTTGCCTAATCTGAGTCTTAAACATCAACCCTGCTCCCTATCTCCAAGGTGTGTTTTAACCTCTATTACTAATCCCTTGTGTGAGTTCAGCAAAGGTCTAAGCTCTCTGGGCTGCCTCAGTTTCTTTATCTTCATAATGGGAGCAATAATCTGTGAAGTGGGCCCCTGTTTGTCCTACCTCCCACCTTGACCCGTCCTATATCCAACCTCGACTCCAGACCGAGAGCATAACTACCAGTTTCATCGACGTGCCACGCAGATCTGTGGCGGATCCAGAGAGTGGGGACTATTGAGAGGTGACGGGAGTGGGAGATGCGATGGCATCCAGAGGGTCTGGCCACAAACGATGGTTCAGGTGCGGAGGGGTTACTCTCATCTTTACATAGTTAACCATCCTTCCCTGGCGCCTCCTTTGCCCTGGCGTCTCGAAGCGGGAGCTAGGTAGCAGCATCGGGGAGGAGACGGGCTGCTGGGGAGAAGGCGCCTCAGGATAGAAGTCGTCTGTTTCAGCCCCCCCCACCCCAACCTTCATGCCGTCTAGCCTGAGGATGCAGGCACAGAGGAAAATGTTGTCCTTTCCTGCCGTCACCCTGCCACGATTGGGATCGCCTGGGTTTCTCTCTGGAGTCAGGTATTTGCCCATAAATCTGGCTCATCTTGCGGGGGCGGGGAGGGGGGTCACCCGTTCCGTTAAATTTCCTCCTTGTAAAGAAGGACTTCCTTTTATTCGTCCTAAGC
>NW_011491796.1:5608-6520 GCF_000754665.1 Bison bison bison | reverse complement strand
ATCTCTTGGGCAGGTAGGGCAGAGGTTGGAACCAGGGTTACGGTCTTCCCCTCCCCTCCGCCAGTTAGCTTCTCTCTAATCTGCCCTCCGCACCGACTAAGGCTGCCCCGTTATCCTTAGCAACCATCTCAGTAACGTGCACTGCTGTTCATCAGGGCCGCCTGGGGCCAGGGAGACAGGATGCCTAGCGCAGCCCCATTCCTCAGGCCAGAAAAGGCGAAGGGCACGCCCTGTTGAAGGCGCTCTCCATCCACACACCGCTTTGGCCAGGCAAGAAAGGCTGGAGTCTCAGTGCCCTTGGTCTCCCACTCAGTCCCCATCCTTGACCCATCTCCTCACTCAGCTATCCCCACCTGAGTCTCTTCCTGGCCTAGAGCTGAGAGGGGTTTGTTATAGTGGCTCCCAGTGGGCGGTACTGACCCTAGCATGCCACTTGGCCAATCCTATTTGGGTTGTGCAGATGGGCCATTAGAATGGCCCGCAGTGCTCTTTCTCCTCTCATAGCCTTATGCTCCCAGCCGGGAACTTCTCTCTCCCAGCTCACTAGGAGTTCCTAGATTTCCTGAGAAGAAAGCTGGCTGGTTAGGAGAACAAGGATGAATATTTTGGAAGTGAAGGTAAAAACTCATTGGATGTAGAATGATTGTGAGACTTCACTGCAGTTTCTGCCCCAGACACCTCCAGGCAGAATTAATTGGTCTTTCCTCTGGGCTCCCATAGAGTAGGATTTATACCTCTATTATCACATTGTATTGTAACTATTTGTTTACATGTTTCTCCCCCCTGCTAGACTGTGAGCTCCTGGAGGGCAGAAACTATGTCTTATTTATCTCTACAGCTCCCCACACAGATCCTGGCTCACAAAAAGGCTGTTGAATAAATGAACCAGAAATGGAAGGGATTCAACTAGAT
>NW_011491796.1:4942-5508 GCF_000754665.1 Bison bison bison | reverse complement strand
ACTAGATGACCTCCAGGATCTAATATTCTGTGATGCAATTTAAACCCGCACCCATAGTTACACTCACATACATGTAAACACAGACCAAATCGACAAACACTATCATGCCACAGTCCGGGTGTTAGTGTAAGACCACTCCTTGGAAAGCGAACAGACGTTACATGATGCCAAGTAACTGGCCTTTTGAAAGTTGAATCTTCAAACCTAAACATCTGAAGTGTCGGCAACCAACATCACAACTGGTTTGGCTGATTTTTTTTTCACTGCCCTTCCTGACTTTTTAAGCAGCCACAGCCCTACATGAAGAAACAGTGAACATTTGAGCTGAAAGGGCCCTCTGAGAGGCTCTGCTACAAGTATCTTCATTTTACAGCTGAGAAGGTCCAAAGTCAGACAGGAGCAGAAATGGCAATCCCACATTCATGCCACTTGGAGCGTGCACATGTATGATACATGTTTGTATGCAGACATGACATGCACAGCATGGGTGCATCCCTGAAACGTGTGCCATCACTAGCTATACCCGGGTACACCCTCCTCCCAACACCCACCTAGCAAACAAGGAT
>NW_011491796.1:2444-3139 GCF_000754665.1 Bison bison bison | reverse complement strand
TCCCTTGAGGGCCGCCCCCCTCGGCAGCTCCCCCCAGCCCCCCACCAATCGGACTCCTTCACTGTACCTGGGCCCCGCCCCGACTGTCCTCAGGGGCGGGGCCAGCCCTAGGGCAAGCTGGGGCAGGAAGTGGTTGCAATTACACACTCCCGCCCCGCACTGGCTGCCACTGCCGGAGCGACAATGCTAACTCGGCCGGGCCCAAACGTCAGGGTAGGAGCTGGAAGAGGGCTCGGCCAGGGGCTCCTGGGCTGGAATGAATCTCCTTTCCTGAAGGAAGGGAGTTTCCAAGGCTGGGCAAGGCTGGAAGCCTCAACTGACTCCTGGTCACATCCAGGGTTGAGGGGAGGAGATCGTGGGTCTCTGTACCCATCCCAGCATGGCAACCACTAGGCACAATCGTCCCTTTTAAACCTGGCCACTTGCTAAAAGCAGCTTTCTCCTGCTGTTTGGGCCCCCTGCTTGCAACCGCCAGGACTGACGGCCCTGACCCCTCCTACCAGGGGAGGACAGGCTTTGATCCTCCACTGCTGCAGATCACCAGAGCATACCACCTATTCCTCCCTAGTTTCTCGGGCATTCCCATCGGGGGCTGGCTCTTGGCCAGGTGGAGGGTGTGACTGGTGTGGCCAGAGCCATGTGCTAAGTACCACGTAGAGAGAGGGATGGGAGAGTGCCAGAATGTGTGGCTGGGA
>NW_011491796.1:0-2344 GCF_000754665.1 Bison bison bison | reverse complement strand
GTTCCTTCTGTATGTCGGCACTCAGTGGCTGCCTTCTCAGCTTCAGAGCCTGCCTTTACATCCTACTGAAAACCTCACAGCATCCTCCTTTCCTTGTTCTATGGAAACTACTCCTTCTCTCCCAGGCCAGGCTGCCCAGTCCGTTGAGGTAGTTTAGGGCTCATCTGGAAACTACCAAAGAAGAGAGTCTCCCCTCCCCATCCCACTCATCCTGGCAGGAGCCAAAGGCTTTGTGGACCAATTTGAGGGGCTCCTGATCAGCAGCCTTTTCCCATGGGGTTCCAGGCTCCCAAGAGACTGGGAAGCTGAGTCATAGGCAACTTCATGCTCTACAGACAACACAGCAAGTGAAAGGGGGAAGAGAAAATGAAAAAGGTGCAAAAAGACAAACCAGGTAGCAGGTTCATTACCTAAGGAGGTGAGGGGCAGAGGGACTCTTAGCCCTGCCTTAGTCTTGCTTCAATCGTAGATGGAGATCAAAATCAGGAGGTGAATATGAAAGATGATGACTAGACACAGGATTAAATAAAGGAATAGAGATGGAGGTGTTTTGTAAACTAGTAAGTTCTATATAGATATGAGGGATTACTATTATTGTTACTACACATTATGAATTTTCATTTTGCTCCCATGGATCTGATTTATTCAGTGCTCTCTCCTTAATAGAGGAGCATGACACAGCCAGGTTAGCCTTGAGGCTTTTGTAGCCCTGAATGAAGGGGTGTGTGTGTGTGTGTGTGTGTGTGTGTGAGAAAGAGATTCAGAGACAGAGAGGGAGGGAAATGGGAGGGAGTGATTGGGTGGAACTTCTTCCCTCAACATTTTCTCTTAGAAAGCTAGGGTTCTACTGAACGAGGAGCAATTTGAAGGGGAAAAGACCTCACAAATCACATGGCCAGGGAGAACCAGGAGACACGTCTTATTTTGTGTTATGAATGCACCTACTTTTTTAAAGCAATATTTTATTTACTTGTTTATTTGGCTGCAGCAGGTCTTAGTTGTGGCATGTGGGATCTTTAGTTGCAGCCTGCAAACTCTTAGTTGTGGCATGTGGGATCTAGTTCCCCGACGAGGGATCAAACCCAGGCCCCCTGCAATGGGAGTGGGGAGTCTTAGCCACTGGACAGCCAGGGAAGTGCCATAGGAGACAAGTCTTGTTCGTCTCTGTACTCTCAACACCCAGAACAAACTCCTTCTGAGTGATGGAAAGGCTGCTGGAAGGAAAGAGTGATGGGTGCACCCATCCTTCTGCCTCCTCTGGTGTCCTAATGCTGATTGTGGGAAGAAGAGTCTCAGCTTTCAGCTCTAGCCGTCATGTCCACCAGCCCCATCCCCCAAGTGCTGGTACGTTCCTGCGAGTCTGTGACAGTCACTGTACCCCTGATGTCGCTGCCTCAACTAGGGGCATGGTCTTCAGAGGCCCTGCACCCAGCCAAGGCCACTGGCACTACGCGTCATCACTCTTTGATGCTTCACAAGACCCTCTCCTAGGCTCTTGCAAAGCGTCAGGACCATTCTGAACATCAATCAAAAAACAAATGGGGTCATGGATGGGGAAGCACTTTGTGACCTGCAAAGCCCTCTAAAAATGTAAGGGATTATTGCATTACATCTCATAAAGAGCATTCTGACACTTTGAGGGTTGTAGTTATTTGGATTTTGCCAAACAGGAGTTTACCACATTATAAAATGTGTGTGTGTGTGTGTGTGTTGGGGGGGTGTCTGCACAAGTGCATGTTCAGTGATAAGACCCACAGATAGAAACCTACTTGGCCAAGTAATACGAAGAGTCATTTAGACTGTGTAGAGCCATATTGGTAAGTTCACAAGAATTCCCTGGCCTTCTGTCTTTCTCAATATACTTCTATATAGGGTTCTCTCATCAGATTCTCTGCACAACACTATGGCACTGTTAAGTCCCTCCGACTTGAGTTCAGCAGAATAAAGCACACAGTGAGCTCCAAGGAATCTACTTTTGAGACTTGCAGGCTCTGAGAACTTTGCCTGGGAGAAATTTTCAGGCAGAGAAAAACATAGTCTGTGTAGGTCCTGGCAGGGTGCGTGAGACCCATGCCAACTTCCCTCCATTCTCTGACCCCACAGAGCGGCTCTACAATGCCTCCATAATGACCTCCAGACCAAGAAGAAGGCTCTCTTTCAGTCAGTCATTCAATCAACAAACAGTTTTTGAGTGCTTTCCCATCAGTGCCAGGCCTTCTGCTAGACCCTGGGGCAACAAAAATGAAGAAGCCTTCATTGCTCACCATTCACCTCTTGCCTTGCAAGCAACATGTTTTGTAGCATCTTTCCCCCTTCAGGCTCTCCTTGCTGTTCATTTTATTCT
>NW_011491795.1:15676-16118 GCF_000754665.1 Bison bison bison | reverse complement strand
TTGGAGAAGACTCTTGAGAGTCCCTTGGACTGCAAGGAGATCCAACTAGTCCATTCTAAAGGAGATCAGTCCTGGGTGTTCTTTGGAAGGAATAATGCTTAAGCTGAAACTCCAGTACTTTGGCCACCTCATGTGAAGAGTTGACTCATTGGAAAAGACCCTGATGCTGGGAGGGACTGGGGGCAGGAGGAGAAGGGGACGACACAGGATGAGATGGCTGGATGGCATCACCAACTTGATGGACAGAGTTTGAGTGAACTCTGGGAGTTGGTGATGGACAGGGAGGACTGGTGTGCTGCACTTCATGGGGTCACAAAGAGTCAGACATGACTGAGCGACTAAACTGACCTGAAGGCCCACTTGACTTCACACTCCAGGATGTCTGGTCTAGATGAAATGATCATATCAGCGTGATTATCAGGTCATATCTTTTTAATAGTTC
>NW_011491795.1:10808-12375 GCF_000754665.1 Bison bison bison | reverse complement strand
AGTGATCCACTTTGAATATAACAGTGTGTACATGACCTAAGACTCCAAGAAAAGGTGGCAGATTACTCAGCAGGTAGAAGAGCCTGAGCTTCAGAGAAGAGAGGAAGCCAGTGGCCAACATATAGCATGCAGTACCACGTGGCCACAATTCATGGCATGGGCTCCAGTGGAATGTGTTACAAGCAATGAGTTCCTGTTTGCCAAACAAGGCAGCACCATGCAGTGGGTTTTTCTGACTGTTCTGAAGGTGAATATGGATAGTGCTTTCCATGCTGCTGCTCAAGTACATGAACTACAGAGAGAACACCTACAGCAGTGTATACACACACACTGGACCAAGAGATGTGTGGCTTTGATGAACCCAGGACCTCTGTCAGTGAAGTAATGAGGGACAACAAGGAACACTGCAAGACTGCGTGTCCCCACTTGGCAGAGAGGCCTACTGTGCAGCAGAAAGTGAAGAATAAGCAGCCTATGGCCCAGGGTGGGGAGTGGCATCCTCAAGGGGCCCTCAATGTGACTGAGTTCGTGACAAAAAAACCATATACTCAGGCAGAGTTGGTTGATTTGGCTGTAGAATAAGGCCCTCCATATGTAGCAGGTGGCTCTCTTAGCCCCATGAAGGCAAGGACTGCAACTTGAGTTTGAGGCGATAGCTGGTGTTGTTTTTACTGTTTTGAGGATACAGCTTGCACCCTAGTTGTCTGTTGTGGTAGCCTCTACTGTCATTGCAGGATGTGGGTTCAAGGGGCAGCCCTGTGCACTAGAAAGATGCTGCAGAAGGCAAAACTTGCATAATCTGTGGATCAAGAGATTCTGAGGGGACAGAATGTGGGGAAAGTAAGAAGATGGTGCCAGTCAGGCTCTCTCCCCTCACACTCACATGCCCTCTCACCTAATGTTCTGTAAACAATGATTTGGCATGGCTATACAACCGCTGAAATCACAGTCTACTTTTTGCAGTACACTTGTATGAGTCTCGCCATGAAAGCCTTGGCTGCTGCTCCAACAGGGCAACACTGAACCAATATCATGGTTATGTTACATGAGATTATGTATGGTTACACTATGGCTGCCATGGCTGCTGCATCAATCAGGGAGAGACACTGTGTTTACCTGCTATGCTAGCCAGGAGAGAATAAATGTGTTTGCAGTTCCTACATTAAGATTCATACTCCTCGATTCTTCTTCCAGCCTCTTAGATTGTGCCTTGTCTACACTAAGTTCAGTGAACAGTGCAAACAGTGTGAGCAGTAAGACAACTGGCATCACGAACAGGATCAGCAATATAACTTTGCTGTGCTAAAGCTTTCAAGTTTAAGTGGGTTCCATTTCTTTATATTTATTTCTGCTATTCTGGGAAATAGACTGAAAAGATTTGTGTCAAGAGACTGTTCTCCTTGTTTTCCTCCGGGAGTTTTATAGTGTCTGGCCTCACATTCAGGTCTTTAATATATTTTGAATTCATTTAATACATTTGCTTTTGAACTATGGTGTTGGAGAAGACTCTTGAGAGTCCCTTGGACTGCAAGGAGGTCCAACCAATCCATCCTAAAGGAGATCAGTC
>NW_011491795.1:10280-10708 GCF_000754665.1 Bison bison bison | reverse complement strand
AAGACACTACTGAGCGACTGAACTGAACTGACTTTTGCATATAGAGTTAAAGAAGAATCTAATTTGTTTGTTTTTTACATGTAACTGTCTGGCTTTCCCAGCACCATTTGTTGAAGAGACTGTTTCCCCAATATTGTGTAGAACTGTCTTGTCATAAATTAACTGCCCATGAACAGTATGAAAATGCAAAAAGGTATGAATACTGAAACATGAACCCCAAAGGTTATTAAGTGGGGTTATGCTACTGGAGAATACCCTACTCCAATATGCTACAGGAGAAGAATAGAGAAATACCTCCAGAAAGAATGAAAAGTCTGAGCCAAAGTGGAAATGACGCCCAGCTGTGCAAGTGTCTGATGGTGAAAGTAAATTCTCATGCTGTAAAGAACAATACTGCATAGAAAACTGGAATGTTAGGTACATGAATC
>NW_011491795.1:6363-6968 GCF_000754665.1 Bison bison bison | reverse complement strand
TTGGCTAGCTTGCTCTCCCCTTTTGACTCACCCTCTTCTCCTGGTAACCTCTATCTCCCTCCTCCATCTCTACTCCACATAACTCTGAACCTCTCTGGGTGTCCCTCACTGAGAATCTTTTCAGTATTAACCTAGACGTTTTACATCTGTGCTGTATGGATCGAGAAGTCTTGAGTCTACAGTAAGAATAAGACTGAAAGCCAGAGGCAGGAGGCTTAAATACAAAACTCAAAAACACCAGAGAACTCCTGATTTAAGGGAACACTAATCGACAAGAGCTCATCCAAAGGGCGCCACACCTACACTGAAACCAAGTTCCCCCAAGAGCCAACAAGTTCCAGAGCAAGACATACCACACTAATTCTCCAGCAGCGCAGGAAGACAGCACTGAGCATTAATCCAGGCTGCGCAAAATAATGCCAAAACCATAGACATCCCAACACTACTGGACACTTCATTGCAACCCAGAGAAAAGATACAGTTCTACCCACCAGAACACAGATGCAAGCTTCCCTAACTAGGAAATCTTGACAAGACTCATCCAAACCCACCCACAGGGAGCACAACCTCAATAAAGAGGAACCGCAAACTTCCAGCATACAAAA
>NW_011491795.1:5800-6263 GCF_000754665.1 Bison bison bison | reverse complement strand
AGACTGGAGACAAGGATTGAGAAGATGCAAGAAATGTTTAAAAAGACCTAGAAGAAATAAAAAAGTCAATCAATTATGAATAATGCAATAACTGAGATCAAAAGCACTCTGGAGAGAACCAACAGTAGAACAAGGGAGGCAGAAGATAGGATAAGTGAGGTAGAAGACAGAATGGTGGAAATAGATGGAGAGAGGAAAAAAGAATTAAAAGAAATGAGGACAACCTCAGAGACCTCCGAGAAAATGTTAAATGCCCCAACATTCGAATCATAGGAGTCCCAGAAGAAGAAGACAAAAAGAAAGACCATGGGAAAATACTTGAGATAATAGTTGAAAACTTCCCGAAAACAGGGAAGGAAATATTCACCCATTTCAAAGAAATCCAGAGTGTGAAACAGGATAAACCCAAGGTGAAACACCCCAAGATATATATTAATCAGATTAACAAATATCAAACACAAAG
>NW_011491795.1:5116-5700 GCF_000754665.1 Bison bison bison | reverse complement strand
CCTGAGAAAGGCTCCAACTCAACGCACAGCCTGGCCTGCTGATAGAAAAAAGGACTGAGCAAATACCAAAGAAGAGCTAGTCAGGTGCATACAGGCCTCTCCCCTACTGCCAGAGGCAGAGAGATGGGCGAGTAGCAGCCAGAGCCGAAAGGCAAGGGGCAATCTTGACCCCAGGGAGTGACATCCTCCGCCAAACTTTGAGCAGGCTCCCAGTTGCCAAAAAGTCTTCCTCGGATCCTGAACAGTTGACATCTGCCAGGAGGGTTGTGGCCTGAGATCAGATCCTCAGAGGAAACACACAACACACCTGAGACAGTGCTCCTGTGGTGCATCAGGGAAACTGAGTGGCCTGGACCAGGGAGATGATTAAGATGCACGGCCCACCTGGGATAGTGTGCTGGCCAAGAACCTGGTCTTCTGAGCTGCTCAGACCTGGGAAGACACAAAACGCATGCACAACTGAGTCCGTGCCTATGCAGAGTACCTGAGAACCTGAACCTGAGCAGCTTAGACTTGGGAAGTGCACCAAGTGCAGGGCTCACTTTGGACAGTACCCCTGCAGACAACCTGGAGCCTGAGCCATG
>NW_011491795.1:0-2061 GCF_000754665.1 Bison bison bison | reverse complement strand
AGGAAGAAAAAAAAAAATATATATATATATATATATAAAATACAAACATATGGAGTCTAAACATCATGCTCCTGAACAACCAACAAATCACAGAAGAAATCAAAATATACATAGAAACAAATGAAAACACAATAACCTAAAACCTACAGGATTCAGTAAAAGCAGTGCTAAGGTGAAGTCATAGCAATACAAGCTTACCTCTAGAAACAAGAGAAAAATCAAATAAATAACCTAACTTTACATCTAAAAAAACTAGGGGGAAAAAAAAAAAAAAGAAAAACCCCAGAGTTAGCAGAAGAAAAGAAATCATAAAAAATTATGGCAGAAATAAATGAAAATAAAAGAGAGACTAACAAAAATCAACAAAAGTAAAAAGCTGGTTCTTTGAGAAGACAGAGACAAACCATTAGCCAGACTCATCAAGAAAAAAAGGGAGAAGAATCAAATCAAACAAATTAGAAATGAAAATGGAGAAATCACAACAGACAACACAGAACAACCCATCACAAGCATAGAAATTGAAACTGTAATAAAAAATCTTCCAACAAGCAAAAGACCAGGACCAGATATCATCATGGGTATATTCTACCAAAAATTTAGAGAAAAGCAACACCTATCCTACTCAAATTCTTCCAGAAAACTGCAGAGGAAGATAAACTGCCAAACTCATTCTATGAGGCCACCATCACCCTAATACCAAAACCAGACAAAGATGCCACAAAAAAAGAAAGCTTTAGGCCAAAATCACCCATGAACATAGATGAAAAATCCTCAACAAAATTCTAGCAAACAGAATCCAACTACATATTAAAAAGATCATGCATCATGACCAAGTGGCAGGGGTGCAAGGATTCTTCAATATTCACATCAATCAATGTGATACACCACACACTGTGTGATACATTGTATGACACACCACAATGTATGATATACCACAAATCAATGTGATACACATTAACAAATTGAAAGATAAAAACCATATGATTATCTCAAGAGAAAGCCTAAACAGACAGATTTAGAGAAAGCCTTTGACAAAATTCAACACACATTTATGATTAAAAAAAAAAAACCTACAGAAAGCAAGCATAGAAATAACACACCTCAACATAATAAAAGCCATAAATGATAAACCCACAGCAAACATTATCCTCAATGGTGAAAATTTGAAAGCATTTCCCCTAAAGTCAAGAACAAGACAAGGGTGCCCACTATTATCTTTATTATTCAACACTGTTTTGGAAGTTTTAGCCACAGCCATTAGAGAAGAAAAAGAAATAAAAGGAATCCAGATTAGAAAAGAAGTATAACTGTTTGCAGATGGCATGATCCTATACATAGAAAACTCTCTAAAGACACCACCAGAAAATTATTAATCAATTAATATAGCAAAGCTGCAGGATATAAAATTAACACACAGAAATCTGTTGCATTTCTATACACTAATGAGAAAACAGAAAGAGAAATTAAGGAAATAATCCCACTCACCACTGTGACGAAAAGAATAAAATACTTAGGAATGTATCTACCTAAAGAAACAAAAGACTATATATAGAAAACTATAAAGCACTGATGAAAGAAATCAAAGATGACACAAACAGATGGGAGAAATATACCATGTTCATGGATTGGAAGAATCAATATAGTGAAAATGAGACTACTACCCAAAGCAATCTATAGATTCAATGCAATCCCTATCAAGCTACAATGGTATTTTTCACAGAGCTAAAAGAAATAATTTCACAAGTTGTATGGATATGCAAGAAAATCTCAAATAGCCAAAACAAACCTAAGAAAGAGTGTATCTGGAGGAATGAACCTGCCTGACTTCAGGCTATACTAAGAAGTTACACTCATCAAGACAGTATGGTACTGGCACAAAGACAGAAACATTGATCAATGGAACAAAATAGAAAACCAGAAAGCCCACAGATGAATTCACTCACCTATTTTTGCCTTATTTTTGACAAAGGAGACAAGAATATACAATGGAAAAATGACAATCTCTTTAAAAAGAGGCCCAGGAAAATTGGTCAACCATCTGTCAAAGAATAAAACTAGAAC
>NW_011491794.1:14565-15083 GCF_000754665.1 Bison bison bison | reverse complement strand
ACCATCTGATCTGCCTCTTGAGAAATTAGTATGCAGGTCAGGAAGCAACAGTTAGAACTGGACATGGAATAACAGACTGGTTGCAAATAGGAAAAGGAGTACGTCAAGGCTGTATATTGTCACCCTGCTTATTTAACTAATATTCAGAGTACATCATGAGAAATGCTGGGCTGGATGAAGCACAAGTTGGAATTCAAGATTGTGGGAGAAACATCAATAACCTCAGATATGCCTGGAGAATCCCAGGGATGGAGGAGCCTGGTGGGCTGCCATCTATGGGGTCACACAGGGTCAACTAAAGCGACTTAGCAGCAGCAGCAGCTGATATGCAGATGACACCAGCCTTATGGCACAAAGTGATGAAAAACTAAAAAGCCTCTTGATGAAAGTGAAAGAGGAGAGTGAAAAAGTTGGCTTAAAACTCAACATTCAGGAAACTAAGATCATGGCATCTGGTCCCATCACTTCATGGCAAATAGATGGGGAAACAATGGAAACAGTGACAGACTTTATTTTCT
>NW_011491794.1:10085-10795 GCF_000754665.1 Bison bison bison | reverse complement strand
CAGCTGTCGTCCCTGAGGGAGCCAGGCACCCAAACCAACTGCTCCTCATTCTCCTCAGGCTCCCCAAATGGGGAATCTAGGTCTCATAGACTGTGACCAGAAAGACAGCCACTGCCAGTAGGTTGCAGAGACAGGGATGGGGGAGAGGTTCACCGCTCCTCAGGGCCTGGGCCAAGGATAGTGAAGGGCCTTAGTGAGGGCTCTGGAGCCCTTGGGACATAGTCCCAAGTCTGTTCCCTGGGCCCTCCAGCTCACCTGCTGGCCCAAGACTAGGTGAGCTGGAGGGCCTCCAGGAGAAGGCCTGAATCTGCCTCTTACCTCACTCTCCACCTGATGGCCACCACACCACCAACCCCTTGACTGAATTGCTTATCCAGTCATCCCTCATTGACAGTTAGTTACTTATGGGGCAGGGCCCACTGTGGCACTGACCAATAGCTGAGCGGGACAACTAATGTTGCTCATTGACAGTTGGTTGCTTATATGTGGGGCACACTGAGGTGCCAAGCAATGGCTGAGCCAGACCTGTTGCCTAGAAACAGAGTGCCAGTATAATGAGGCACAGCAATGGCTGCCTGCTAAGGGCTGTGCTCATCCTGCTGTTACAGTTTTGATCTGCATGTTTCTAATAACGAGCAATGTTGAGCATCTTTTCATGTGTTTCTTAGCCATCTGTATGTCTTCTTTGGAGAAATGTCTGTTTAGGTCTT
>NW_011491794.1:9197-9985 GCF_000754665.1 Bison bison bison | reverse complement strand
TGGTGAGCTGCCATCTATGGGGGTGCACAGAGTCGGACACGACTGAAGCGACTTAGCAGCAGCAGCAGCAGAGAGGCCTGGTGTGTTGCAGTCCATGGGGGTCGCAAAGAGTTGGACACAACTGAGCAACTGAACTGAACTGATGGTGGTTTTATTCCTAGTCTTTTAAGGTATCTCCATGCTGTCTTCTATAGTGTCTGTATCAATTTATATTCCCACCAACAGTGCAAGAGGGTTCCCTTTTCCCCACACTCTCTCAAGCATTTATTGTTTGTAGATTTTTTGATGATGGCTATTGTGACCAGTGCTAGGTGATACCTCACTGTAGTTTTGTTACTGAATCACAAATCCTTGTGCCTGATGCACAGTAAGGCTCATCAATTCTAAAACACTAGAGTTTGTAAAAAAAAAAAAAAGTTTATTACATAATTGTACAAGGAGATGGGTGGCTCATGCCCTGAAATCACCAAAGTTACCGAAAGCTTTCAGCAAGACCCTTTAAATGCATAAAGTGAGGGAGGGGTGTGGTTAGTTGTTACAGACTTCTCGGTGTCAGATCCTTTGTTCTTGAGGTCAGGTAATGATGTTCCTGTGAATCTCTACCAGATGAATGTTATATTCTCTGTTTTGACAAGAAAGGGCAAAGTCCCAACAGACAACTTTCACCCTCCAAAGTCCCAGTCCTGGTTAATCGTAGGCAGATCTCAGTTGGCAGCTCTTTCAGGGCCAGGTTCCCACACCCTTCCCAGCTGTCATCCCCGAGGGAACCAGACATCCAACCCAACTGG
>NW_011491794.1:8301-9097 GCF_000754665.1 Bison bison bison | reverse complement strand
CGTTTGCTATTATTTTTTTCCCATTCTGAGAGATGTTGGATTTGGTTATATTTTAAGCTTCTTGAGTGTATTGTTTTATGTATATAAGCCCTGATCTCTCTTTTGATTGGATCAAAACCATGATTTCACTGATTTATGCTAAGTAAGGCCTTTTAGATTTGGAGAAGGGGTTAACAACCCACTCCAGTTTTCTTGCCTGGAAAATCCCATGGACAGAATACCCTGGCAGGCTACAGTTCATGGGGTCACAAAGAGTCAGACACGACTGAGTGGACACTTCATACACACCTATACATAGAGCTGTTTTCCTTGAAAGAGGATAGTACAACTTTTCAGCTGATATGTTACTCTTTTGATATGACTGGGGAGATATTATTTGGGAAATATGGGGGGATCTGAGAAGCACCTATATGTTTTTAGGTTTAGCAACTTCTGCTCCTTTATGTCATATTTGTGCTTTGTGGGGGCCCAGCATTCAAGAAAGCCCAGGCCACAACTCAGCCACTTCTCAGCAACTTGCCTGAGTTGCAGTCATTGCTAAGTGCTCTGGGCATGCTGCACCCACTATCTGCACAGAGAAGCCTGGTGACCTGAGTGTGGAGGAAAGACCCTCTGCCCCATGCTCAACTCTCTTACCACATCCCTAGTGATCCTCTCTAGACTCAGGCTTAAACTCTAAAGGATTGGTTGGGAAGGGTGGTGAACCAGGCCCAGTTAGATTCTGTGAGCCATGAAGTGGTAGGAACAGTTGGGATTGTTGACCTGAGGTTAGAAAATACAGACAGACTCAGAGATG
>NW_011491794.1:4422-6309 GCF_000754665.1 Bison bison bison | reverse complement strand
TATGAGTTATATATTGAAAGCCTCAAGGTGAGATGGAATCACAGTGTCTTAGGGAAACACATTTTGTGTACTTCATGCTGTATACCTATTTCACAGCTCTGAACATTCCTTTGCTCTATTAACATAGTTCTCCTTGTATGAGTCTGAATCTTCCATTAGATGTAGAGTAAGAAAAATAAGTGCTTTCTGTGTTGCATATCTACCACTCTGTCACTTAAATTGCAGCTCTTCATAAGTTGTGGACGCATGACCGAATGCATGCCTGTTATGTCTTTAGAACTGCATTTAAAGATCTAAAGGAACCTTGTCAGATTTTTCTCTGATCATAGAAAATCCTTCAGATGAGAATTTTTTTTCCGTAGTCAGAATTATTTTTTTCATAACTACCCATTTTCTAAGACATTAAAAATCTTATTAACATTCTAGAGAATATATCAGTTTTTCCAATTGCACATCAATATTTGACTCTGCAAATACAGATGCCAAGGACAAAGCTGGTTGAGAGGGGAGCAGGGGTGAAAATAGCAATCACCTTTTTCTAGGCATCCTTATGGGATTGTTATTCAGTACAGGCTGCACTGCACTGGGGAGAGCATGCTCATGGGATTCAACAGCTCCAGTAGTGCATGTTTTCATTCCCATTTTTTCAAGAGGTGAAGGATTTCATGATATTGCATTATTTTATATTCTTATGTTCCTGCATCTTATAGACAGCAAGGTGTATCCTGGAAACTTCCATAGTCTTGCTGGCATAACTGCAGGTTATCTTGTGACAAGGCTACTTTTCTAGGAGTGACTGCTGTGCCTCCTTCCTTCCCCCTACCATCTGACCCATAAGGCCAGCAAGGCACATTTTTCAAATCTCTGCCCCAGCTGAGTTGGTTAATATATACTATTATTTGCCTTTTAAATTCAAGCTTGATGTAGAATTACTACAAGTGATTTTATATTCTACCAAATAACATTTTTATGTTTCCATCCTAATCAGAAAATCCCAGTTCAATCAGACTTTCTCAGCGCTGAGCTACAAAATGTCCTCCTATTCCAATTTTTAATCTCCACCTTGAGATAAATATGCAGAAAGGCTCTATAGGCAGCAGTTAATCTGACAGTGATTTCTTTACATCAAAATTAGTTTCTAAAAATTATTTCTAAATTTAAAAATTCACCTCAGGAAATAAGACTGCAGCAGTCTTATATATAGGCTTTTGCATAAGGAAAGGTTCTTCAAATCATGTTTTCTCCTTAGAAGGAAGGAAGGAAAGAAGGGAGGAAATTGACATTTATTGACCACTTACTACGTATCATGTGATATGCAAAATATTCTCACTGACCTTACTCAACCCATCTTTTTAGTTTTCACGGCAACCCCCTGAAATTGTCCCCATGAAGTAGTTATTATGTTCACTTTTGCATGTAAAGACAGACACACCTATTGAAGTTTGGTGATTTGCCTAAGGTTGCACAGTGCTCAACTGGCAGTGCTGTTTCTTGAACCTACACCTGCCTGATTACAGCACCTATCCTTTTTTCACCACATAGGACTGCCCACTTACTCTTTGGGCATCTTGTTTTCCTGCTTCTATTTAGCTTTATACTTTAAATTTTAGCCTTTCAGACTCATTTTGTTTCATTCTTGGGTCATCATTATGTTTATAGTTGAATTGCTGTATACTTTCAGTAGAACAACAAACAGATTAAGACCAGGTACATCAACATCAAGTAATCCCCTGTCCCATAATTCTCTATAGTCGTCTTCTTTTTTCTTAGCCCAAGAAAAATACCCTATAAGCCATGTTCATTATGATACAAAAATCTTTCTCTGCTCACGAATTTCATGAGAGCTTATAAAGGAACTCAAAAGAGAAGTGAGTCAATGAAATTGCA
>NW_011491794.1:4054-4322 GCF_000754665.1 Bison bison bison | reverse complement strand
TGGTGTCTCTAATTTTCTTGAAGAGATCTCTAGTCTTTCCCATTCTATTGTTTTCCTCTATTTCTTTGCACTGATTAATGAGGAAGACTTTCTATCTCTCCTTGCTATTCTTTAGAACTCTGCCTTCAAATGGGTGTATCTTTCCTTTTCTCCTCTCTTCCCTTCTTTTCACAGTTATTTGTAAGGCCTCCTCAGACAGCCATTTTTCTTTTTTGCATTTCTTTTTCTTGGGGATGGTCTTGATCCCTGTCTCCTGTACAATGTCATG
>NW_011491794.1:1124-1431 GCF_000754665.1 Bison bison bison | reverse complement strand
TGGAAATGGTGGCAGGTTTTATTTTTTTGGGCTCCCAAATCACAGCAGATGGTGACTGCAGCCATGAAATTAAAAGATGCTTACTCCTTGGAAGGAAAGTTATGACCAACCTAGATAGGATATTCAAAAGCAGAAACATTACTTTACCAACAAAGGTCCATCTAGTCAAGGCTATGGTTTTTCCAGTAGTTGGGTATGGATGTGAGATTTGGACTATAAGGAAAGCTGAGCACATAAAAATTGATGCTTTTGAACTGTGGTGTTGGAGAAGACTTTTGAGAGTCCTTTGGACTGCAAGGAGATCCAA
>NW_011491794.1:563-1024 GCF_000754665.1 Bison bison bison | reverse complement strand
AAAAAAAACCACATCTATTTCTGCTTTATTGACTATGCCAAAGCCTTTGACTGTGTGGATCACAACAAACTGTGGATAGTTCTTAAAGAGATGGGAAAACCAGGCCACTTGACCTGCTTCTTGAGAAATCTATATGCAGGTCAGGAAGCAAGAGTTATAACTGAACACGGAACAATAGACTGGTTCCAGATAGGAAAAAGAAGTATGTTAAGGCTGTGTATTGTTACCCTGCTTATTAAACTTCTATGGAAAATACATCATGAGAAATGCTGGGCTGTATGAAGCACAAGCTGGAATCAAGATTGCCTGGAGAAATATCAATAACCTCAGATATGCAGATGACACCACCTTTTTGGCAGAAAGTGAAGAACTTAAGAGCTTCTTGATGAAAATGAAAGAGAAGAGTGAAAAAGTTGGCTTAAAGCTCAACATTCAGAAAACTAAGATCATGGCATTCGGTC
>NW_011491794.1:0-463 GCF_000754665.1 Bison bison bison | reverse complement strand
GAAGCTGAAACTCCAGTACTTGGCCACCTGATGCAAAGAGCTGACTCATTTGAAAAGACCCTGATGCTGGGAAAGATTGAAGGCAAGAGGAGAAGGGGATGATAGAAGAAGAGATGGTTGGATGACATCACTGACTCAATGGACATGAGTTTGAGTAAACTCCAGGAGTTGGTGATGGACAGGGAGGACTGGTGTCCTGCAGTCCATGGGGTTGCAAAAGTTGGACATGACTGAGTGACTGAACTGAACTGATTTCATTGCTATCTCTGTGACCATGTCAGGTCCCATGTGTAATGGTTATGAACTCTGCTTTTAGCCTACTGCATTATCCTCCTCCCTTGCTCCACAAAGCCTTCCTCAATGCATCACATGAGATGATGATTTCATCCATGCCTCAGACTGGGCATACATATGCCTGTTTTCATATCCACTATTTTTTTTTTTCATCGTTGAGGGAGGAGGG
>NW_011491793.1:13160-14125 GCF_000754665.1 Bison bison bison | reverse complement strand
AAATAAACAAAGCAGTTTTAATCTTATAGGACCTTGAAAAGTACAATAGTGCAGTACAACTGTCATACAAGGGCTGGCATGGAGCGAACAGGCAAGAAGAGTCACTGACTGGAGGAGGGAGAGGAGGTGGGAGATGGCAGAGCTGAAGGATCATCAGCAATAGGAGAGGGAGGGCAAGCTGCAATTTCACTCATGCCTGATGCTGGTGGAACACATGTTTACATCTTTCAAAGTTCAAAACTTGAAAGTTCGTATGTAGGGGACTTCCTGTATGATGAGTGGTGGCTGGATATGGGTCCCTGTCTGGGTGGATGCTACACATCCCATCAGCGGTATGACCAATGTGCCCATTTCTGCTGGAACAGCATAAACTACTCCTTCACAAAGCAGGTTCATTTTGAAGCATCTATGGTTTTCACACACAATACTTCATTCTTCCTATATCAGTCAAATCAACAGCTTTAACTTGCAGGTCAGGCTGTCCTCCCCAACATTCATTCTGCCCAGGTACTAAGAAGCCTGGATAACAAACAAGTAGTGAGGACCTTCCCTTTCACAGTTCTCATGAACTCTGCCTTTCCTCTTTGGCTTCTCTACCAGTCACTCCTCTGCCATCCCCAGTGGTATTTTCGGAAACCCAGAGTACCCTTACTGTCCTGGTGGTACCAGCTCTCAAGAGAGTACATTTCGCTTGTGTGCTGGATTGAATAGTGTCCCCCCAAAATTCATGTCCATCTGAAACCTGTGAATGTGATGTCATTTGGAAATAGGGTCTTTGCAGAGGTAATCAAGTTTAGATGAGGTCATACTGAGTTAGGATAGACTGTAAATCCAATACGACTAGTGTCTTTATAGGAAGAGACGCTTTGGGCACAGACACAGAGAGGAGAATGCCATGTGAAGACAGAGACTGGAAAGATGCATCACAAGCCAAGGAATGCTGACAACCATCGGGAGTTAAGAAA
>NW_011491793.1:10685-11111 GCF_000754665.1 Bison bison bison | reverse complement strand
CCTACAAAACATTCTCACTTTTTTGCTTCATTCCATATCAAACACTCCAACAATATGCCTTCTACTACCCTAAATTTCCCCCTTCTCATCTCCTTTTGCCAATCCCCTGCCCTGTCCCAATTTCTCTACTCCCTCTTCGTACCTACTAAGTGCTGCTAAAGAAACTGTCTAAATCATACTACCTGGATTCTGTACAAAGTCAGGCTCCAAGATGCCCTAATGGGTCTTAATGAATGGCCCTTGGAGTCCAACTCAAGAAAGGTATAACCTTTGGGTTTAAGGCAACCCCCTGGCTAGCAAATGGTTTGCCAGGATCCCTACATCACTTTGGGCTTCCCAAGTGGCACTAGTAAAGAACGTGCCTGCCAATACAGGAGACATAAGAGACGTGGGTTATTCAATCCCTGGGTCAGGAAGATCTCCTGG
>NW_011491793.1:10013-10585 GCF_000754665.1 Bison bison bison | reverse complement strand
ACAGAGGAGCCTGGTGGGCTATGGTCCATAGGGTCACAAAGAGTTGGACACGACTGAAGCGACTTAGCGTGCACATGCCTTACTTAAAACTCACTGCTTAACTTATGCAATGTGATGAATCCTCAGTTTATTCCTTGAGCTTTAGTAGCTTGCTGGTCTCTCCTTACTTGGATCCCAGTTACCTACCTGTTCACTAATCCATTGCTGAGTGCTGAACCTTGCCCAACACTTGTCAGTTGCCTTGACTACTGCCGTGCCCAGCCAGGACTTTGACTTTTCCCCAAGGAGCTTTTTAAAACATCAAACTATTAAGCCACACACTGTGCTAAATGACTCACATCCACTATCATTTTTTTTTTTTTTTTTTTTTGGCTGCCTTGGCTGGCATGCGGTGTCTTAGTTCCCAGATCAGGAATTGAACCTGCATCCCCTGCAGTGGAAGCACAGTGTCATAATCACTGAACTGCCAGGGAAGTCCCTCACATCCACCATCTTGTTTAATGCTCACAGCAGTCATGTGAGGTCTCAATTACCCCCTGAACTTCAGCCAATGACTGTGCCTTCCATTACAC
>NW_011491793.1:7904-9913 GCF_000754665.1 Bison bison bison | reverse complement strand
CCATTACACAGAAAAGAATGAGGACATCCACATAAGCTTCCCCAATTTCCTTCTTCTTGACCTCAAAGTCTCTCTAGATCTTCAACTGCTTTCTTTCCTTTACTTCCATGATGAAAACTTGCCAAATGGGGAGGGACAGAAACAGAGGGACAACTGAGAGATAGAAATGGTCAATCCGTGGTCTTGAGGAGTACAGACCTTCATGGAGTCCATGAGGATCAGCAAAGATGTCTAAAAGGAAGCACCAAGAGCCTGCCAAGGAGGTTCAGAAAGCTGTCATCCAAGGAGATTTTGAAATAGGAAGACAAGGAAAGAGCTCAGTAAGGTTTGGTGGGTTAAGAGTGTAGCATTTCTTGTGGGGCACCTACTGACTTCTGAAAACACCCTTCTTTCTCACGTGGGGTCAGCCAATGTGTAGAGACGTTCAGTCTTCATCTTTTTCAAGGCACTACTCACCTGCCAACTTAATCACTCAGATGGTTTTGATTGTATCTCTGCAACTACCACTTCTACCTTGATAGCACCAGACTTTCATGAGTTTCCCTATAATGATTCCAAAAGTCCAAGTTCCCCACTGTAGTCAAGTGCCTCAGCCTGCCTTAGCTTTGAGGAAAGTCAATACAACCCTCTTTACATCCAGTCATATTTGGCCACCACCCAAGATGAAGCCCCCTGATCATCTGTCCTCTCTCTTCCTTTCATCTCCATCCTGCTCTGTACTTCCGTGAAAGTGAAAGTCATTCAGTTGTGTCCGACTCTTTGCGACCCCATGGACTATACAGTCCATGGAATTCTTCAGGCCAGAATATTGGAGTGGGTAGCCTTTCCCTTCTCCAGAGGATCTTCCCAACCCAGGGATCAAACCAGGGTCTCCCACATTGCAGGCAAATTCTTTACCAGCTGAGCTATCAGGGAAGCCCTCTGTACTTTGGTATTACCCAAATTCCCAATACACCTCTCCCACCCAGATCTTTCCACTTGGCCCTAGGGAATTCTCATTCAAAGATAGACAGACTCTCTTCCAGGGGAACTCTCCCACTTTCTGGCCTTGAATTAAACATGGTCCTCCCCTCAAGATACCACTTCCATTGCACCTCCCTCCAGTGAACAATGCTAGTTCATTTATTATTCACAAATTATAGTAGGTATTCTCCTGTGTCATCACTGCTTCCAAGCCCATAACTCTTTCAATATTGCTTCCTTAAAGTTTATACCATCCATTTTCTCTTCTTCATTGCCATAGTCTAATAGCTTCCTGGCCAGCCTCTCTCTCCCTGTCTCTCATTGGTTGAATATGTTGACACTTGACTCACAGTCTTCCTCTCTAACAAACTGGCTACCATCTTGAGCAACTTCAGTGTTCCTATCAACAAGCATTCATCTTGGGCGCCTAGTGTTTTTTGGGGAGGGGGCATTCTAAAAAGGCAGTATTTGAACAGCCTCAGCTGACTAAACTTTGTGGTTTCTTGGTGGTTACTCAATATGAAATGTCTCCATTTGGACAGAAACTCAGCCTTGTTCAGGACAGAGAGTGCAGGATGATTGTAGTTGAGTAGAAATTCAATAGATCTGAATTCTTCTCTGAAGCAGACTCAGACTCCAAGTATATGAGATGGTGAGATTTCTGGGGAAAGCAAGAGTTGCAGCAGACTGAATCTAGGCTTATCTGGTGGGTGGCACAATATTCAGATCAACTCTATTACAAAGAGACTACCCTCTGAATTAAAGTTTCATGATGTTGATAAGTAAAAAATGTGATTTCAGTAAATATTTCCTGAGCATCTGTTATGACCTAGGTACTGTCCCAGGAGCTGAGAAAAGAAAAATGGAGGGAAAAAATCCTGACCCCATTGCTTACATTGGTTCATAAATGCTTAGCATAAATCATTCATATGTCAAATTGAAATAGTGATATGCACTTCATAGAATTGTTGTGACTTTTAAACGAGATAATTCATATGAGGCAGATAGCTCAATAAATGGTAAGTAAATGGTAAATCAGCCCTGGG
>NW_011491793.1:5156-6135 GCF_000754665.1 Bison bison bison | reverse complement strand
AAGGGAAGTGAATCCATTTCTATGGCAACACAAGGATTCTAGGAACTAATGTATCCGGCTACCTGAAAAACCTGAACTTGGATTTCCTCCAAATCATGATCAATCCAGGTCATTGCCAGATCACTTAAAAGAGGCCTGGGACCTTCTACTCACCCAACTGCTGCTGTTTCTATTTATTGTCAATAGGGAAATAGCCTTATTAGGGAAATAACTCTGCTATGGTGACATTGCACATAACCACATAGGCAAAGGCTTGGACTGTCTGAGCTTTGGCAGAATGCCTTTTATCCTCCTGGAACACAGGAGAACAGGAGGCCTGTAAGGGGCTCCTACAAGGCCATCTCCCACTGGCCTCCCTACCCACCCTGGGAGGCTGTCATGAGATTGTTTCTCATGCCACCCTGGCTCTGATGATGTATGAAGCTTTCTGTCTTACACCTTCATAACATGTCTACAAGAACATAAAACCCCTAATGACACCTCAGCTCCTCAGGACAACTTGTTCTAGTGTTTTCCTTTTTAGTGTGGGGGAAAGGATCACAGAGAACTGGCACCTTAGGCTTATTCTTCTTTTGCTATCTACTTAAGGAGTAAAATGTCTGAATCTAGAAATGACTCGCTGGAGCTTATCAGCAAATAAATCTGGCCTTGGTCTTGGCTTGTCTCTTGTGTGAACTTGACAAGTCTTGAACCATTGCACACAATTAAGCTGTGACTGCACCAAAAGTATGTGGATTGAGGCCATAGCTGATTCCACTGATAAGATCTGAGTCCTCCTACTTGCTGGAGGCTCTTGCTGTTTCTAACACTGTGTGTGTGTTCAGTTGTGTCCGACTCTGCAACCTCATGGACTCTAGCCTGCCAGGCTCCTCTGTCCATGGAATTCACCAGGCAAGAATATTAGAGTGGGTTGCCATGCCCTCCTCCAGGAGATCTTCCCTACTCCAGGGATCGGACCCTCATCTCCTGTGTCTCCTGA
>NW_011491793.1:3262-5056 GCF_000754665.1 Bison bison bison | reverse complement strand
GAGACACAATAACATCTCCAGCACTTTTTTTTCCTATTTTTAAAAATTGAGATATAATTTGCATAAAATTATAGATTTTATTTTTAATGAAGGGTTTTTATTTTTATTTACTCCTTTTTTTAATATTTATTTATTTGGCTGTGTTGGATCTTAGTTGCATCATTTGGGATCTTTCCTTGCTGCACAAGGACTTTCTAGGTGTGACACTCAGGTTTAGTTGCTCCAAGGCATGTGGGATCTTAGTTCCCCCACCAGGGATGGAACCTATGTCCCCTGCACTGCAAGGCATCTTAACCACTGGACCACCAGGAAAGTCCCATAATATACATTTCAAGTGTATTTCTTGATGAGTTTTTGACAAATATATATACCCACATAAGAATCTCTGCTGTCAAGATATAGAACATTTTTATCACCTTGCAAGATCCCCACTCAAACTTGCAAATAGTAGATAAATAAGTCCTAGTGATCTAATCCACAGCATAGTGATTATAGTCATCAATACTATATTATAAACTGTGAAGTTGCTATGAGACTAGATTTTAATTGTTCTCACAACAAGAAAGAAATAATAATTATGTGACATAGAAAGTGAAAGTGAAGTCGCTCAGTCGTGTCCGACTCTTTGCGATCCGTGGACTGTAGCCCACCAAACTCCTCTGTCCATTGGATTCTCCCGGCAAGAATACTGGAGTGGGTTGCCATTTCCTTCTCCATGTGACATAGAGGTGTTAGCTAACACTACAGTGGTAATCATATTAAAATAAATAAATGTATCAAATGCCATATTATACACCTTAAACTTACACATTATATGACAACTATATCTCAAATTTTAAAAGTTCCCCCTTGCCCATTTCCAGTTACCACCATTATCCCCCAAGGGGCAACCACTGGTTTGATTTCCATTTATAAATGCTTCATATATTGGAGTAATGATAATACTTGGTTGGCCAAAAAGTTCGTTTGGGTTTTTCATATGCATCTGGGGCTTCCCTATTGGCTCAGACAATAAAGAGTCCACCTGCAGTGCAGAAGGCATGAGTACAATCCCTGGGTAGGGAAGATCCCCTGGAGAAGGAAATGGCTACCCATTCCAATATTCTTGCCTGGACAATCCCATGGACATAGGAGCCTGGTGGGCTACAGTCCATGGGGTTGCAAAGAGTCAGACATGACTGAGTGACTAAGCAAGCAATAAAAGCATTTAATAATAAATATTTCATATAAATGTACTTATAATTTATGAACTCTTGTATATGGTTTCTTTTGCTCAACTTTATGTTTCTGAGATTCTGTAGTTTGTTGTCTATATCAGCAGTTTCTTATTTTTAATTGCTGAGTAGTATTCCATTGAATGGATGTGCCACAGTTTTTTTATCCATTCACCCAATGATGGACAATTGAGTTGTTTATTAACAAAATGGCTATGATTATTTGCATATAATTCAACATTGTTTTGAATCCTGAAGAAGTGCCCATATGCAAGCATCTTCTTTTCCTTTTATTATAGAATACTTCAAACATTCAAACAAATATAGTGAATAATAAAATAATAATAAGATATCTCTGTAACCATCCATTCATTTTTCCCCTTTTATATATGCTTTATTTTTTAGAGCAGCTGTAGGTTCCCAGAAAAACTGAGCAGAAAGTACAGCATTCTTGTATACCCCTTGCCCCATGGATACGTAGCTTTGCCTATTATCAACATCTCTCATCAGGGCAGTACATTTGTTACAACTGATGAACCTACATTGATACAGCATAATAACCCAAAGTCCATAGTTTACA
>NW_011491793.1:0-628 GCF_000754665.1 Bison bison bison | reverse complement strand
ACTTTTCACTTTCCTGCATTGGAGAAGGAAATGGCAACCCACTCCAGTGTTCTTGCCTGGAGAATCCCAGGGACGGGGGAGCCTGGTGGGCTGCCGTCTATTGGGTCGCACAGAGTCGGACACGACTGAAGCGACTTAGCAGCAGCAGCAGCAGCAAAGCAAATGTGGCAACATGCTTATAATTGATAAGGGGTATGTTCCACTATTCTTGCAACTTAGTATTTTAAAGGTTTCAAAATAAAAAATTAGGAGGGATAATCATGTTGCAAAGAACATTTTTGCACATATCTTCTTGGGCACATGAAACTCTAGGTTATACTTAGAAGTAGACTTTCTGAGTCATAAATATGAGCATCTGTAGCTTTACTAGATTTTGCTTAATTACTCTCCAAAGTGGTTATATCAACTTATACTTCCTTTACATTTCACTACATCTTCACACAACACTGTCAGTTCTCATTTATACCAATCTGATGGGTGTAAGTGTCATATTATTGCTTTTCCCCCAACATTTTGTTATGAAAAAAAAATTAAACACATAGTAAAGTTTTTTTAAAAAAATATGCAGTGAATCTGGGTGGTGGCTGTATGAGCATTTTGTCCTAGTTGCTTTATCACATGTCTATCC